>NC_030427.2:18756210-19046210 GCF_001660625.3 Ictalurus punctatus | reverse complement strand
AACATAACATGTCGTCCTATATTTATAGTGCATTCAGAAAGTATTCACGCTCATATATTTCCTCATTTTTTTATGTTAAGTTTTTTAATTAAGTTTAATTTCCACTGAACATCCTTAAGGTGTTGATTGGACCTCTGTCTTTATAAAGCCCCATTATAAACCGTTATGGTTCATGCATGAGATTAGCAGTTCTTAGCATTTGAGAATTAAATGTAAATTCCAGTGTTAATTAGCTAAATCATTCTTCATGGGTATAGATCTCCTTATAATCGCTTAAAATGGAGAGGCACGTTGTCAGTAAAAGAAAGTCAGGTTAGACAGCAAATGCTCCGAAGCTGGAAAAGTTCTGTAAGTACAGCAAGGAATATTTAAAATTTTAATTTACTTGCACAGACAGTGACAGGACAAACCCTTTCCCAAGTGTGTGAAGCAGCTTTCTAATGAAAATATGATGCTAGATTTAAAAAAAAAAAAAATTAAAGGCATTTGAAAGCAAAATACTTGTTTAGCTTTAAAAATACTCTTATACTGAGAAATTTCAGATGTACCTCAAACTGTTAATTTCATAACGATGTAGTGCAATTGATTGATGAATTTAATAGGATTTGAAGTAATAAAAGTACCCAATAATCAAATTATGAATGTCTGAAGCAAAGCTATAAGAAACAACACAATAATTCCTGACTGTTTAACACCCATTGAGGATGCATCACATGTCGTCTCACATCTCCATTCCATTCAACACTATGTGATATCTGGACTGTAGATATGAGTAAATATGTGTCAGTCATGTATTAGTGTGTATTAGTAATTTATTTACAATAAACTACAGTTATAATATTGTAGTGTATACAAAGTGTGAAAATATTTTTACTCACAGATTTGTAGACATCCTAGCTTCGGAGATACCGGCCCTGGTACCAAACGTCTTTATTGGGAGTGGCCCTGAATGCTTTCTGCAATGCACTATAGATTTAATTTAAAGTGAACAGTATTGTGTTAAATAAACTGGTCTTTAAACTAACCAGTGTTTATGGACACTTCACTTCAGCCTCACACCCATATGTGCTTGTTGAGCATCCCATTCCAGATTTATTCCCCCTTTGCTGTTATAATAAGCTCCGCTCCCTCTTCTGGGAAGGCTTTCCAGTAGATTTTGGAGCGTGGCTGTGGGGATTTGTGTTCATTCACAAATGAACAAGAGCATTAGTGAGGTTGAGGTCAGACACTGATGTTGGATGAGGAGGCTCCAGTTCCAGTTCATCCCAAAGGTGTTCAGAACTCCATAAATCCATTAGACCTAAGCTTTGATCAATGCCTCACACCCAAATGGTCAAATTGTCTCCACAGGTTCATGGGAAACAATTGCTGTTCTGCAGTTCTGCTTACTTTATTTAATTACTAATGTACATGTGTTTGCTAAAGTAGTTTCAAATATGTGGCAGGGATTTTTATATGGGGGAATAAATAGCCACAGAAGTGCAAGCAACTGGGGTTTACGTTACTACATACTGCCATACATGGTGCATGAAACCAGGTCCATAGTGAAATCCTGAATCCAAGAGCCTGTTGACTCAATATATCTCAACAGGCTCAATAACTTGATAATAAATGCATCCAACTCTTTTTTCAAATTCTTTGTTTCAGACTATGAGCGCTGGAGATGTTGTGTGTACCCGTGTCTATGCGCGAGAATGAGGACTCTCACATTTTTGGTCTCCTTCAAAACTTCAGTTCATCATTTATACTGTGGTACAATGAACTTGAAAACATCAACTGCGTTTATCTTTTATGTTTTTACTATCTACTATCACTGCGATCAATCTTTTGATATGTCTTCATTTATTACTGTGTGTACAGCACCGTGGAAAAGTATTTGCCCTTTACAGATTTCTTCTTTCTTTGCATATTTGTCACACTTAATTGTTTCAGATCCTCATTTAAACATAATCAAAAGAATCTAAACACTACTTCAGTAGAACCTTTCCAGCAATGTGAAGTAGGCTAAGAGGTCCCAACAAGCAGCACACTACATGGCAATCAAAAGATATTCCGGGGGAGATGAGAAAGAAAGTTATTGAAAGGGTTACAAAGCCATTTCTAAGGCTCTGGGACCCCAGCAAACCACAGTGAGAGCCATTATCTCCAAATGGAAAAAACGAAGAACAGTGGTGAATCTTCCCAGGAGTAGTCTACTAAAATTCCTCCAAGAGTGCATAACTGACTCATCAAGAAAGTCACAAAAGAGACCCAGATGAACATCTAAAGAACTGCAGGACTTGTTCTGCACAGGTACGGTCAGTATTCATGATTCTAACATTAGAAAAAACAAGAGGCAAAAACGGTATCCATGGGAGAGTTGCAAGGCAAAAAAACCCCACTGCTAACCAAGCGGAACATAAAGGCTTGTGTTACACATTTAAAAGCAAAACAAACCCCCAAGCCTCTTGCAATAATGTTCAAGTGAACCTTTTGGAAGACATGGGTCCTGTTACATCTTGCATAAAGCTAAAACAGCACTCCACAATAAGGACATCACTCCAACAGTGAAACGTGGTGGGGGTAGTGTAATGGTGTGGGGATACTTTGCTGCTACAGGGCTTGGAAGACTTACCATAATTGATTGATAATTGATTGAACCATGAATTCTTCTCACTACAAGAAAATCCTGAAGGAAAATATCTGCTCATCAGTCTGTGATCTGAAGCTCAAGCGCAGTTGAATTATGCAGCAAGACAATGATCATAAGAGCAAGACCTAAATGGTAAATGGCACACTTATATAGCACTTTTATAACACTGTGTCTCATTCACCCCTTCACACACACACACCAATGTTAGCAGAGCTGCCATGCAAGGTGCTAACTTGCCATTGGGAGCAACTTGGGGTTCAGCATCTTGCCCAAGGACACTTCGACATGTGGAGTCACGCAGGCTGGGAATCGAACCACCAACCCTACGATTAGTGGACAACCCACGCTACCAACTGAGCCACAGTCGCCCAAGTCCTCTGAATAGCCCAAAAGAAACAAAATGAAAATGGTTTTGGAGTGGCTTAGTACAAGTCCTGAATCCCGTTGAGATTTAAACTTTAAACGGGAAGTTCAAAAGCTCTCTAATGTGGCTGAGTTAAAGCAGTTCCTCCATTACGATGTGAAAGACTGATCTCCAGTTATCCGACGCATTTGTTTGCAGTTGCTGCTGCTAAAGGTGACACAAACAGATGTTACATTGACTTTTTCAGTTGGGTGATATAGGTGATGCATAACTGTTTTGTGTTTCCTCATGTTCTTCTTCTCTTATATTACATTTTGTATGAGGATCTAAAGTGAGACAAATATGCAAAAATATAAAAAGCACTGTATGTGAGATGAAAGTGTGTGTGTGTGTACACTTTAAGCCCTTTATTTTGACCAGCTCATGACAGAAAATCTGCATGTCTTATTGTCTTATGCTTATAATCAATAAAAACATTATTGAAAATACACAGAGGTTTATCCTGCTCAGTCAGTGTGCTAAGTGTATAAATGTGAATGAAACACATGGTTTAACATCTGTCTAAAAAGACGAAGCAAAGAGTGTGATAACATCATTATACAGATATTCCCCAAGAAGTTCTTGAATAATAGATTAGATTTACATTAAGATAAGACAATTTTTCGTAATAGACTCAAACTGTCAGACCCAGATTAGACCCAGATTAGCAGGGGCTATTATAATCTTTTTCAGTTTTCTCTTGCATATTTATTCTTTCCCAAGGAACACATTATGTGTTTGCTTTCTTTAATTCTGTGACTATTCTTCAGTTTGGACTGTGCATAAAAAAAAAAAAGTGGCAGCAAGTGACTCGGTAAAAGAAAGGCATTATAATAGACAAAATTAATGATTTTATTTGCTCATCATTTCATCTGATCTGTAAGAAAATCTCAAATTTTCTCTCACAATAAAACTGATGAGGAAGAAACACAATAAAAGAAATATTTCAGAAACATAAACTCATAGACTAATGTAAGATCCATTGGATTACATTGCGGTTTCCTTGGCAAAATATATATATATGATTATATATTAATCATCATGTTGTATTACAGCGGGTCATTGACTTCTTTCTGTGGAAGCACTTTCTGCTGGTTTGGTTTGAATGGGAACCTGTTTTCTTCCACCACTAATCTAAACCATACAGACTGGAGACAGGGTACGAAACCCAAAACCTGCCTAGAATATGCTTCCATCCCCTGCCTGTTGCCACAGCAACTCGGCTCATTCCTGAGACGGTGATGTCATGGGGCCACGGGCCGCTCAATTGGCTGAGGAATTTTTGTTGTTTTTTTTTTTGTTTTTTAGAGCTGACAGTGTAGAAGAGGAGGCTGTGCCACAAACCAAAACAGTGTGAAGCGAAGAATTACAAGATTTTTTTTTGCTTTTTTTAACATGATTTTACATGTTACACCATGTTTTTTCTAGATTGTTTATAGGCCAATAATGCAAAATATAGGAAAACTTATATCCTATATATTTTTTATATCCTATATTTTACATATGAAATGTATTGACAATTGCGTGTATTTTAAAACATGCCTGGTATCTGAATTAGGGAGTCTTAAGTCATGTCTTTCTATAGCCTTTTTTAAAAAACAATTTAATAATTTAATAATGTAAAATACAGGGAAATAATACATTTGCATTTACATATGTGCTGTTGCAATGGAACCATTGTATTTATACATCAATATAAAATGGTACCAAACTTCTCCCACCTATCAGAAACATGCAAGTACATAGGTGGACTGGCTACAAAAAAAATGGCCCCTATGTGTGAGTGTGAATGTATATATGTGTGAACATGTGCTGAACAATGCCCTTTGATGGACTGGCCCTCATACAGGGTGTATTCCTGCTTTACACACATGATATATATTTATACATACATATATATTTACATATGTATGTGTGATGTAACACATACAAATGCAAACACTGTAATATAAACTTTTATCGTAACATTAACGGCATTAAAACTGCGTCAGTTTTCCCAGGACAGAATCTGGATCCACTGCGACTCTGACCAGGATAAAGTGGGTACTGGAGATGAATGAATATTTCAGTATTGTGAGGCTGAAACCATGACTAAAATAGTTTTAAAAAATTTCTATGACCTTGGAAGTAAAAGAATGGCCCATATTTTGACAGGGTCAAGGTCAGGCTAATTAATCAGTGGTTTGAAAACTGCTAAAATATTTAGGTACATAGCCAACGCTTAGGGAGGATTTTATAATTTTTTAACACAGGTTGAATTGTTTGGGTAATATTTTTAAGGTGTGTATCATATCTATATAGTACACAAGTTAATTGTGAGAAGGAAATCAGTCAAATCAATTCAGTGTTTTGGATTGCAGGAGAGGTTTCGAATTGCCCTGTTGATACGGTCTTATTGGTGTCTACATACTGTAACTAGTTATCAAATTGTCTGACCTGAGTGATTTTTGTGGTTGTGAAGTTTCAAAGTCAACTGTTAAACATCACTTTAATAACAAGAAGATGTTTGGAAGCATTGAAAGAATTAAGACTGTCCTGAGAGCATTTGACAAATGCAGCACCTGAACTACATCAAAGAGTCATTAGAATTTCATCTGGCATCATGTGTTGTGGTCAAATTTGACTAGTTGTATGCACACCAACTGAAAATTTGGTAACAAAATGGTACTACTACCACCCAGCCAGACAGCACAGACAATTTTGCTCTCTTGGCTCATGACTGTGGATGACTGTGGCATTGTCAGGACTTGAACTTACAGGACTTGATAGACAATAGGGCGGATGCTTTTCTGTTGCACCAATTAGGAGCCACTGTGGGATGTTCCTATTTAGTAGGAAGATCAGGATCAGGTAAATCAATCTGTACCACACATGCATGCAAAAACTTTCACACTACAAAACCTGCTGACCATTTATTTTAACATACAACTGCAAACACTGTAATATAAAAATTTATCACAACATTAAAGGCATAGTATTAAAAAAGAAAAAAAAGAAGAAAAAAAACAATGTCATTATGAATAGTCTCGAGTGTGGTAATCTAAACATCCTCCATTTTGCTTCCTTGAAAAATACATTTAAGATTAACTGATTAAGAGAATTTTCATCTAGCTCTTACTTAACACTGAATATTATTTCCAATTTTTGTACTCAAAGTCTGTGGTCTTCAATCATTTTTATGCACTTACAATATATTAAAATTACCAATTAAGCCATTTAACATTTTGCTTTATTGAGATTGTTTAAATCAATAAGACATTCCAATTACTAAAAGAGAATTTGCTGAAATATCATGAAACAACACCAGTACACATTGAGCCAAAAAGCATAAAAAATGTGTGCGCATTGGCACAACAATAGTGCACATGCACGTTGCAAATCAGGCAGGGGGAGTGGATTGAGTAACCACAATGACAGAACCTTTTTTGTCATGTGTAACCCCAATAACAGGAATCACTTCTAGGTGGGTTAACCGTTTAAAAATATCACAGACAAAAATATACAACTTTTAAAATACATCAAAAACCATATATTTGAAATCAGGAATATTAAAAAAAACAATAGGAATTATCATGTACCTAGGAAGCGAGGATGCTTTATCATAAAGCCTATACTTTTCAATGGCATTGATGAAGAATATGACCTTAACTTTAATTAGAAAGACAGTAAACTGTTTCCTTAGGAATAAATTCACAGACCTTCTTACAATGACAACACAGATCAGCAGTAGCTTGTGACCATAGATTTTGGGGTGGGAGGCCAACATTAATAACGACATACACTAATACACCTACATCTCAAAAACCACACAAAGTCCCGAAACTAGGAAACATTTCTGCTTTTTATCAGCCTTTGAGTGGGAAATGGGAAGTGTTTCAAACTTATTTCTGAGGTACAGACATTATCCACTCCATCAACGGAACTACTTTCCCAGCCATGTTGTCATGGAGAAATAATGCACACCTTCTGACCAATCAGATTCTAGAATTCAATCACGCTGTAGTACAAGTCAAAATACAGACTTAGTAAGTCAAAATAATGAGATGCAGTGCTGTGAAAAAGTACGGAAAAGTGCCGATTGAGTTGCAATTTATGGATTGAAGCTCGGACATTCTCCATTAGGATTTTCTGGTAGAGAGCAGAATTCATGTTTCCCTCAATTATTGCAAGGTGCAAGTTACTCCAGATGTAACGGGAGCCCTGTCTTCCAAACAGTACCACATTCAACTCATCAGTCCACAGAACATTCTCCCAAAAGGTTTGAGGATCATCAAGGTGTGTTTTGGCAAAATTCAGACGAGACTTAATGTTCTTCTGGGTTAGCAGTGGTTTTCTCCTTGCCACTCTTCCATGGATGCCATTTTTGCCCAGTGTCTTTCTGATAGCGGAGTCATGAACATGACCTTTACTGATGTATGAGAGGCCTATAGGTCATTTGATGTTGTCTTTGGCTCTTTTGTGCCTTGCTGGATGAGTCATAGCTGTGCTCTTGGAGGAATTTTGGAAGGTCGGACACTTCTGGGAAGGTTCAGTACTGTGCTGAGTTTTTTCCATTTGGAGATAATGGCTCTCACTGTGGTCCTTTGGAGTCCCAGAGCCTTTGAAATAGCTTTGTAACCCTTCCCAGACTGATGTAATTAAATCACATTCTTCCTCATCATTTCTGGAATTTCTTTGGCATGGTGTGTTACTGGGTAAGACCTTTTAACCAGCTTCATGCTGTTGAAAAAGTTCTATTTAAGTGTTAATTTGATTGAACAGGGTTTGCAGTAATCAGGTCTGGTTGTGTCTAGTCCAGCTGAACCCCATTATGAATGCAGTCTCATAGATTTGGGGAATTAGTAACTACAGGGGCAAATACATTTTCACACAGGCCCAGTTGTTATTGGATATTATTTTTTGCTTCAATAAATTATCATTATCATTTAAAAACTGTTTGTGTTTACTTTTTCATACCACTTTACTGTCACAACGAGATACTAAGTCAAAATGAGATTCTAAGTCAAAATAATGTGATAAGTAAAATAATGACTTAGTAAGTCAAAATAACAACATACCAAGTGAAAATAATGAGATACTGAATCAGAGTAATCTGATAAGTCAAACCAATAACAGCAATTGGGGGGGGGGGGGGGGGGGGGGGGTGTAAAAAATCCCCTGTGAATGAGCTGTTACCATAGAAACAATAACGTTAGAACGAGCGCATTAATATTAACTTATCATTCATGATACAACTGTGCTGTTATAAAGAAACAGTGCACACTTTCTGACCAATCAGATTTGAGAATTCAACCGCGTTGGGGTATAAGTCAAAATAAGGAGATACCAAGTAAAACATTATATCTTCGTAAGTCAAATTAATAACAACAATCGAAAAAAAATTCCTAGAGTCACTGCGTATAAGCTGTTTACTATAAAAACGGCGTATTAGCATGAACGCATTAATGTTAACCTGTCGTAAACGTTACACCCGGAACTACTTTCTGAGCCATTCTGACCAATCAGATTCTAGCGTTCAACCGCGCTGTAATACAGAGAACACTGCTACTACAGAGATACACTGTTGCTGCTGAGAGAGAGACACGCCCAGCTCTGTCCTCATTGCTCACGTGCTTTGTCACTGCAGTCACATGACTCTGCACTTCCTTATTATCTTCTTTCCTGCGATAAGATAAAAAATACAAATATGTATATAAAAAAACTGTAATGTTCGTCAGGTTTAAAAAGAAAGCGTGATACGACACAGAGGAATAGTTCCGTCGCCAGGAGGAATGCTAATGCTAAACCTGTGAGGTTTAATAGCTTTGGTGAGAAATAGGATTCTTTCTTAAACGGCTCGGGGTGATTTGACGCAGCCTTGTTCAGCTTAGCTCTCTAATCAATCTGATAAAGGAAGTGATCAGATAATGACCCAGCGATCCTTGTAGGCGTTTCGAGATCCACCAGTTCGTCAGGACAGCTGTATTCACTGAAATCCCCCTCAACTACTCACAGGTTCACTCTGCTCGCCAGATAGAAATTACCCAGACATGTCGAAGTACACAAGTTTCCCAGAGCCCAGTGAGGATCACAATCCATTCCAGGTGAATTTTTTGATCATCTACTGACAGAGCTTTTTAAATTAAGGTTGATCCTCTAACTGTGTGTGTTTTATTTTTTGAATGTTTACAGGATCCTTCAGTGATTCAACACAGCAGCAGTACAGACTATCCCACACTGGATCTGTACAATCCCTTTGACACCAGGGCGAGTGGGGTAAAGCACACACACATCACAAATCTCACCTCCTCATACATCATATACCTGTCTACGGGATTATTAAACACACCAGTGTTGGTGTTCTGTTATTAGAAGCCTACACACAAAGGCATAGATAGATGCATACATTGATCACTGTATTCATCCAAGAGGAATATTCAGCTATTACAGCAGCAGAGAGAGTTAGAAGTATACTAAAAGTAATTTAACATTATAAATTAAACTGTTTTTCTTTGCCATTATCTTGATATCAAAACTTATTTTCTTGTTTTCTTGAGATAACTGTACGCATGATCAAAAGATATCAAAAGCTGTTCCCTCATCATCACAACATATTTTTCTCATGATGCCCAAATGCATGATTAGGCCTACATGCTTTTTTTGTTTTGTTTTGTTTTTAACTTTAATCAGCGACTGACAGAAGAGGAAATAGCAGTGCAGTGGTCGTGTTACTCACAGCTCAAAGGTTTTGTGTTTCGATTTGAGTTTAAGTGACTGTGTGGAGTGCGACTTTCCCAAATTTCCTTTTCAGGATGAATAAAGTGCGTCTGTCTATCTGTCTTTTTGTCTGTCTATCTCTCTGTCTGTCTATATGTCTATCAATCTGTCTGTCTATACGTTCAGTATCTCACAAAAGTGAGTACACCCATCACATTTTTGTAAATATTTGGTTATATCTTTTCATGTGACAACACTGAAGAAATGACACTTTGCTACAATGTAAAGTAGTGAGTGTACAGCTTGTGTAACAGTGTAAATTTGCTGTCCCCTCAAAATAACTCAACACACAGCCATTAATGTCTAAACCGCTGGCAACAAAAGTGAGTACACCCCTAAGTGAAAATGTCCAAATTGGACCCAATTAGCCATTTTCCCTCCCTGGTGTCATGTGACTTGTTAGTGTTACAAGGTGTCAGGTGTGAATGGGGAGCAGGTGTGTTAAATTTGGTGTCCTCGCTCTCACACTCCCTCATACTGGTCACTGGAAGTTCAACATGGCACCTCATGGCAAAGAACTCTCTGAGGATCTGAAAAAAGAATTGTTGCTCTACATAAAGATGGCCTAAGGTATAAGAAGATTGCCAAGACCCTGACACTGAGCTGCAGCACGGTGGCCAAGACCATACAGCGGTTTAACAGGACAGGTTCCACTCAGAACAGGCCTCGCCATGATCGACCAAAGAAGTTGAGTGCATGTGTTCAGCGTCATATCCAGAGGTTGTCTTTGGGAAATAGACGTATGAGTGCTGCCGGCATTGCTGCAGAGGTTGAAGGGGTGGGGGATCAGCCTGTCAGGGCTCAGACCATACACCACACACTGCATCAAATTGGTCTGCATGGCTGTCATCCCAGAAGGAAGCCTCTTCTAAAGATGATGCACAAGAAAGCCCGCAAACAGTTTGCTGAAGACAAGCAGACTAAGGACATGGATTACTGGAACCATGTCCTGTGGTCTGATGAGACCACAACTTAAACTTATTTGGTTCAGATGGTGTCAAGTGTGTGGCGGAAACCAGGTGAGGAGTACAAAGACAAGTGTGTCTTGCCCACAGTCAAGCATGGTGGTGGGAGTGTCATGGTCTGGGGCTGCATGAGTGCTGCCGGCACTGGTGAGCTACAGTTCATTGAGGGAACCATGAATGCCAACATGTACTGTGACATACGGAAGCAGAGCATAATCCCCTCCCTTCGGAGACTGGGCCGCAGAGCAGTATTCCAGAATGATAACGACCCCAAACACACCTCCAAGACGACCACTGCCTTGCTAAAGAAGCTGAGGGTGAAGGTGATGGACTAAACCCTATTGAGCATCTGTGGGGCATCCTCAAATGGAAGACGGAGGAGCACAAGGTCCCTAACATCCACCAGCTCCGTGATGTCATCATGGAGGAGTGGAAGAGGACTCCAGTGGCAACCTGTGAAGCTCTGGTGAACTCCATGCCCAAGAGGGTTAAGGCAATGCTGGAAAATAATGGTGGCCACACAAAATATTGACCCTTTGGGCCCAATTTGGACATTTTCACTTAGGGGTGTACTCATTTTTGTTGCCAGCAGTTTAGACATGAATGGCTGTGTGTTGAGTTATTTTGAGGGGACAGCAAATTTACACTGTTACACAAGCTGTACACTCACTACTTTACACTGTAGTAAAATGTCATTTCTTCAGTGTTGTCACATTAAAAGATATAATCAAATATTTACAAAAATGTGAGGGGTGTCCTCAATTTTGTGAGATACCGTGTGTCTTTCTGTCTGTCTATCAATCTGTCCATCAACCTGTCTATCTATTTACTTATCTATCTGTCTACAGTTGTGGTCGGACGTTTACATACACTCATCATGAATGTGAATGTCATGTCAATATTGGGTTTTCAGTCATAACTTTGAACTTTTATTTTTCTGGGGCAGAATGAATGTACAACATGCATCTGTAATTTAAAAAAAAATGAGAATTTGGTTCACAAGTTTTTACTTATTTAGGGTTTTCTGTGGTCAACATAAGGTCAAAATTATACATACAATGTCAAACATATACATACAGCACACCTAATATTTAGTTGAATGTCCCTTAGCAAGTTTCACCTCGAGCAGACGCTTTTGGTAGCCATCAAGCAGCTTCTGGCAGAATACTGGTTGGATATTTGACCACTCTTCTCGGCAGAATTGGTAAAGTCCAATGACATTTGTTGGTTTCCTGGCCTTGACTCGACTTTTACACAGTTAGCCTGCTTTATCCATTCCACAAACAGCTTTGATGTGTGTTTGTGGTCGTTGTCCTGCAGGAACACCCAACTGTGTCCAAGTTACAACCGTCTGGCTGATAGTTTGAGAGAATGCTGAATAATTCGATGGTAGTCCTCCTTCATTATTCCATCCACTTCCAGTTCCACTGGCAGCAAAACAGCCCCAAAGCATAATGCTACCACCACCATGCTTAACAGTTGGTACAGTGTTCTTTAGTCCTCTAAACATACCTCTGGTCATTGTGGCCAAACAACTCAATCTGTGTCTTATCTGACCATAAACCTTTCCTCGAGAAGGCTTTTTCTTTGTTCATATGGTCAGCTGCAAACTTTAGATGGGCATGAAGG
Organism: Ictalurus punctatus; assembly: GCF_001660625.3. Lineage (NCBI taxonomy): Eukaryota > Metazoa > Chordata > Actinopteri > Siluriformes > Ictaluridae > Ictalurus > Ictalurus punctatus. The sequence goes on along the minus strand of NC_030427.2, from coordinate 19,033,825 downwards.
AGTCAATTTTGGAGCAGGGGCTTCTTTCTTGGATGGCAGTCTTTCAGTCCATGGCGATGTAAAACTCTAAGAGTAAGGCTGTAGACAGTGACACTGATGTTCCAGCAGCTTCCAGTTCATGGCAGGCCTGTGCCTTGGTGGTTCCTGGGTTTTTCCTGACCATCCGAACCAATCTCCTCTCAGCTGAGGGTGGCAGTTTGGGTCTTTTTCCAGACCTTGGCAAAGTGGCTACACTTCCCAATAACTTGTACTTGCATACAATTGTTTGAACTGATTATATTGGAATCTGCGATTGTTTAGAAATGGCTCCAAGAGACGTTCCTGATTTGTGTAAATCCACCATCCTCTTTTTTTAGGTCTGCACTATGCTCATTGGACTTTCCCATAGCACTGTGTGTTGGTCAATCCAATGAGTGCTGCCAAACAAACCCTTTTTATGCTGGCACAGAGAAGCTGCCAGCTGTAGTCAATCATGATCACTAACAGGAAATTAAGAGGCCTTGGTCTTGGCAAATTAAAGGACATCATGGAACTTTCAGCACCATTGAACTAATAATCTAAGTATTTCTGTGTATATTTTTGACCTTGTATGTATAATTTTGGTCCTGTTTTGATTACAGAAAACCCCAAATGAATTAACTTGTGAACCAAATTCTTTTTTTTTAATTTTTATTTAAGATGTATATTTGTACAATCATTCTAACCCAGAGAAATAAAAGTTCAAAGAAATTATTGAAAGCTCAATATTGCCGTGATATTCGTGTTCATTATGAATGTATGTAAACTTCTGACCACAACTCTGTCTATTTATTTATGTATTGATCTGTGTGTGTGTGTGTGTGTGTGTGTGTGTTATATAATTAGTCTTCTGTTGGTCAGTGCTAGATAATTTCCAAATTAGTTTCTGGCACTTGAAAAGGTGACTCTGCAGCTACACCGTCATGGACACTACAGTGATCCTGAACAGGTGATGTTTCATTACCAGCCAATTTGAGGACCCGGGACGTCTCCATGGTTACCACATGTTGTTTGAGAGATGCCGCCTAGGTGCTTTGCGGCTCACAAAAGCAATGGAGATGAAAATCTTCGGAAATAGGATGTAATTGCTGCAGAATCGCTATAATATAAATACCTGACCGCATGCCACTGGTTACAACAATGCCGTGCTTGAATGCTCCTACTCCGTGATCTCAGAAAACAACTTTTGTCATCGTACAATCGTGAGGAAAAATAAGTTGTCCTCTGTACTATACACCTATAGGGTGGACTAATAGTGGAGATGTGTCCTAATAAAATAGCAGTGAGTGTGCAAAGTAATGAGTGGACCAGAGATACACACACACACACACACACACACACACACACACACACACACTCTACTATGTCAATGTTACTGCCACTCCTCGAACACTCCCCAACCGATCACACCCTGTACATGGAGAATTTAATGATATAAAGAGTTTGTGTTTTAATACAAGGCTGACCAGATCATGGAGTCCAGTAAAGGTTCATGTTAGAGATGCAAGCTCTGATCATGTCTAATGGGATCGTACTAATTGAGATGACAAACCACATCAATGCTCAACATTAATTACCAGCAATATTAAGCTTTATTGAACTCCATAACCATGTCTGATTGTACTACAAAACACGAGCTAAATCCCAGACAGCCAAACTGTCAACGTTGTGTATAAGGGGAATAAGGAGTTATTGATCATGTAGGATAATATTTTCATGGTGAGTATTCTCTATCAGTATAACAAATGGTGTAATTAGACAAATCATTCATTACAAAGACTGAGCAATGCATTATTTATTTACTTATTATTTATTTATTTACTTGATCTCACACATACTCAGAGTACATGGTTCTGTATTGACCGTATTAGACATGTGAGCTCACTAAGTGAATGTAGAATCCATGCATTATTGCATTACCCATGTTAATCTTTCAGGCATCTAGACTCAGCTAATAATATATTAGAAACACATCTTCTCATAACTCACTATGCGGTATAGACCTGTTGATGTCGATGCACTTTGTAATCATGGTGATTTATTTATTTATTTATTTTATTATTTATTTATTTTTCATATTATAGCCTCCGCCTCCTTATGAGGCCGCGCCACCAACCTCACCACCAACCATCCCGCCTCAGGCTCTGCCTAGCAGGACTACGCCCACAGAGCCCCGGAATTATGGATCCTACAGCACTCAGGTGTGTTTCTTCGCTACCTCGATACTAACACCGTATTCGACTAAGCTTGTCATTTCCTCCTCCAACTAAAGCTACATTCTCACACACACAAAGTGATTTTATCTCTGCTAGTCGCTGTATTATGAAATCAGTAGAAGTCATTCCTACTACTGGTTGCCATAGTAACATTTATCAGTAGGTGACGCAACTAGCATTCCACCTTTTTGACAACAAACCATTTTTCTTGCCGCTAAAACGAAACGTTCTGGAGGGAGAGCGTTTGTATATGAAATTCAACAGTGCATACAGTGTTTGTATCATAAACGCCAACTCAACTCTGAAGCCCTACTCGGGATGGTCTCCTCAACCCCAAGTTCAGAAATTGCCTTCAAATCAGCATGGCCGCTCACAGCATGAACAGTAGACAGGCAGCACTTTTTACCTTTAAATGAGTTCTACTCTGTACACAAGTATTCGCTTTAGACCGGGGGTGTCCAGTCTTATCCGCAAAGAGCCGGTGGGGCTGCAGGTTTTCATTCCAACCAAGCAGGATCCACACCTGATGATTCCACCTGTTTAATCAGTTGATCTTGGCGTTCAAAAGACTCAGTTGTGGCTTCTGCTTGGTTAGAATGAAAACCTGCACCCACACTGGCCGTTTGCAGATAAGATTGGGCACCCCTGTTTTAGATCAATCAGACATATTCTCTTGTTCACTCTTTAACACTGACTACAATTCGTTGTTATGAGAAGGTAAATAAGCATCACAGATCTACTGTACAGTCACTCTTGAATAACACAAATGGATCTATGGGAATTATGTCATAAAAAAAAAATCCCAAATAATTTAATTTTATCACAACATAATTCCCATAGAAATAATTTAATTATTAATAATTAAATATAATAAAATAATTTAATTTTAGCATCTTCGGTGTAGACTGCCTTTTTGCCTAGAATTTCCGAAAATGTACTCTTGGCATTTTTTATTTAAAAAAAATTTTTTTTTTAATCCGATGTCTTTAGGAATCTCCCGGAGATAAACAGTAAAAACCCCTTTTTAAACAGGACATAAACAGAACAATAGTGAAATAAGGTGGTGTGTTAAACAGCATTGTTTACAACACACTGCAGTCAGTTAAGTGGCCCCCTCTAATCTTGATCTCTCTGAAGCAACCCGTGGTGAACGCCGCAACAGCTGACTTGCTGAAGAAGCAGGAGGAGTTGGAGAGGAAAGCAAGGGAGCTGGAAAGGAGGGAGAGAGAGCTCGACTCCCAAAGCCGTAGCACTGGATCCTGTGAGTACCCGAGTCAGATGAACATGCAGTGGCAACTCCGCCAGATCCTATCATTCGTAGTTCAATTATTAGTTATACCCGTTTTCACTCCTAGATTTCTTTCTGACCTTGTTTCCTCACCAGTCAGTTCACTAGCACCAATTTTTCAAGCATATCAAAATGTTTGTACATTCATTGATTGGTCAGGAATGTGGTTCTTCCCCAAATTGTTGGACGCACACCATTGTATAGAATGTCTTTGTATAGGCCTACTATAGTGCTGCAGTTTCTCTTCACTGGAACTAAGAGGTCCAAACCTGTACTAGCATGACACAAAGTGCACAAAGCGAGCTCTATGAAGACATGTTTTACCAAGAACTCGAGTGTCCTGCGCACTAGAGGTCGACTGATTGATGGGTTTTGCTGATTACTCTGCACCGATAACTGATTGCTGGAACTATCGTTAATCAGAAAAAACCCACACCGATAGTGTTTCCCAGTTGCATCTGTTGCTGAGCGGCTGAGAAGGGTCCGCTGTCGTTATACGGTACGAGAGCGGCCTCTAGAGGCGAAATAAAACAATCACTGTCATTTTGTTGTGTTGTTTGAAGTTTTTTTTTTTTAAAAATACAATTTGGATGTCTGTTTTTATTTGTTATTTGGAGTGTTACCTTTTGGTTCAGTTTGGATGTATATATTTTATTTATTTTAATATTTATCAACAGTTAATATATATTAATATTTATATACTTATTTTATTTTTGAAAAAGTACAGTACATTTTCATGGTGCAGTCAGTACTATTTATTTTTGTATAAAGTTCAGCAATATTTTACTTTGAGTGCTATGTTTTCACTCCGTATCAATTTGAAAAACTGCCGGTCGATTAATCGGTTATCGGCAGGTCCTGCCCAACTTAGTTATCGGTAAAATCCACTATCGCTCGACCACTATTGCACGGAGCCCTGACCTCAGCCCTAATGAACACCTTTGGAATGAACTGAAACACTTTCACTGCATCAAAGCTGTCCACACATTTTTTGGCCACAGTGAATTTTGTTTGGCTGAACCAGACAACACAGCGTTGAAGAAAACCAAAAGCAAAGCACATAGAAGTCATGTGATGACAGATGATTCTCTGATAACTGAGTTGGACAAGTGTGCACTATTTTTAGCTCTGCATGTATGTCCTGTTTTTTTGGTTCGTGTGACACCTGGGCAAGAGTAACCAGAGCCAGCATGGGTACTAAGGTACAACTTGCATGACTTTCTGCATGAGGAATATGCCGAGCTGTACCACCCCATATGTTTGGAAAATACTATTTATTCATCCTAAAGCTAGATTGCATTTTTCAGACAAGTTGATGCAAATTTAGTCCCTGGTTCTTGTCCTGGTCCTGTAACAGTTCTATGCACAATGTGTATTTTGCATTACTTGGTAGTCACTGTATAAAAGCACTGTGGAGAGCAGGAAGATAAAGAGAGCTCACATAGCAGGAAGAAACTGAATGTGTGCGTTACATGGTTGAATGACATGACATAACTTTGTTTGTTTTAGCGTCTCAGAAGAATTGGCCTCCGTTGCCGTCTTTCTGTCCGGTGGGTCCATGCTTCTATCATGACATTAACGTGGAGATCAGCCAGGGCTTTCAGCGCATCGTCACCATCATGTACTACTACTGGATGTGTAAGCTGTGTTTTGTTTGTTGAATGATTTTCTCTGAATAAGAGGTGTTCTGATAAATTAGTGTAATGGTTCACTGTGATACAGTTCATTTGGTTATGTTAGGTTGTGGTGGTATAGAGTCTTCCTCTTGATTGGATATTACTTTTTATATTTGATTGTACGTACATCTGTTTCTGATCTACATAGTTTTTTTTAAACCAGTGTGGCCATGATTGGAATAATGGTTCAACTGGATCTTAGACTTGAAGGTATAGTTTACGCACAAATGAAAATTCTGTCGTCAGTTACGCCCCCTCATGTCATTCCAAACCTGTACGACTTTCATTCATCTTTGGAACACAGATGAGGATGTTTTTTAATGAAGCCTGGGAGATTTGTCTCTCCGTTTACAGTCCACGTAACCAAAACTTTCAAGCTCCAAAAAGTTCATAAAGGCATCTTAGAAGTAATGCACGTGACTCCAGCGTTTTAATCCCAATTCAATGAAGTGATACGAATGCACAATAAAAACTCAAAATAAGTCTTCACAAAATAGCTTCACTTCCGCATAGGTCTCCGACGCGCGTTCACGAGAGAAGTACGACGCGTGCGTGTTGTCTTGATGCAAGAGCTGACATAAAAAATACAAGTCCTCTGTCAAAATCTGCAGACATCTTTGTTACAAAGCTTGTTCTACTGTATGTGACTCAGTTTGTGTACAATGTCCTCCTTCCTTTGCTGTAAACAGTGCAGCACTTCCGGGTGCCATTGTGTCGCGAGAACGTAAACATATTTTTTGAATAAAGACTTATTTTTATTTTTGCACACACAAAGCATTCATATCGCTCCATTAAAGTGGGATTAAACCGCTGGAGTCACGTGGATTACTTTTACAATGCCTATATGAATTTTTTGGAGCTTGAAAGTTTTGGTTACTTGGACTGTAAACAGAGAGACGGAAATCTCCCAGGTTTCATTAAAAATGTCGCCATTTGTATTCTGAAGATGAACGAAAGTCTTAGGGGTTTGGAACGACATGAGGGTGAGTAACTGATGCCCGAATTTTCATTTTTGTGTGAACTAACCCTTTAATTATAGACTTTTGAGTCTGGTTCCTGACAAGGTTTCTTCATGTCGTCTCGGAGTTTTTTCTTGCCACCATTGCCTCTGGCTTACTCATTAGGGACATAAATCTATATCCAGATTTCTATAAAGCTGCTTTGTGATAGTACCTATCGTTAACAGCGCTATATAAATAAAATTTAATTGAATAATGTAGTTCAGCCCCCAAACATTCTGAGGCGTGTATAAATTTTATTTATTTTTTTAATCGAAACAATTCTCAGGTTAGTTGTTGAACTTTTTAAAATTTATTTTATGAAACGTATTTATTAATCCCATGTTATTGCACCGTGAGGGTTTGATGTCCAAGTCCAAGCTTGCAGTAACCTGTTTGAACCACTGGAGGTCAAAAAGACATTCAGTTTTAATATTTATTTATTCTGTATATAATCAATCAATCTTATACACACCTTTAACATTTGTATATGAATGTCTGATTTAAGATCAGGGTTAATGCTTAAGGACTGACTGCTTTTAAAGTTTTTGTATCCATAAGTTTGCCTTGCTATTGCTCTTGTTATCCTGTTCTCATTGTTTTACTCTTTCTTTTTTTTTTTTGTAAATTTGTTCCTCCACAAAGATTCGGCTTGCACCCTGGTCTTCAACTTCATCTCCTGCCTTTCTCTGTTTTGTGTGGACACTAATAGTGGTGTAGGCTTTGGCCTAGCCATCCTCTGGCTTCTGCTCTTTACCCCCTGCTCCTTCGTCTGTTGGTACAGGCCTGTGTATAAAGCATTTAGGTATGTACCACCGAGTTCATCTGCATCAGACCCCTGTTTTTAAAATTCTTTGAGTCAAGAGCAGTCTGCAGCTCAAACAAGCACAGTAGCAGGTACAGTGCATATCTGGCAGGAAATATATAATGTATGTATGTATTTGTGTGTGTGTGTATATATATATATATACGTGTGTGTGTGTGTGTGTGTGTGTGTGTGTGTGTGTGTGTATTTTACAAAAAAAAAAAATTGGCACTTTTGTGCAAGTAAAGTGCCGTGTGATATCACTCTAAATACATCTGTTCCTGGAAGGCCTAGAGTTTTTGTTAGAGAAGAGACCTAAAAAGTCATGAAGGCCAAAGAGCTATCAAAACAAGTCCAGGACAAAGCTCTGGGAAAGAACATCTATAGAGCACTATATTACATCCCTCTTTGCCCTATATGTTTGGGAGAAACCCAACACTGTCCACCTTAAGGACACCAGTGATGTCCCTAGAGTGAAGCATGGTGATGGTAGCACAATTTTAAGCATTGCCTTTGCTTGTCTGAACAATGCGCTCCCTGCTTACCTGGTCCATAACTTTTGTTGAATGGCCTCCATTATGTGGAAAAGTTCTGGGGGTGTGAGTACTTACAGTATGCCAATGTGATGGATGATTTGAAGCATGCAGCTGCTAAGCTATTGGATATTGTTTTAGGATTTTATTTAGGATAATGGATGGATCTCTCTATATCTCAACAGGAGTGATAGTTCCTTCAACTTCTTTATGTTCTTCTTCATCTTCTTCGTCCAAGTGGTGTTGTACGTCCTTATGACCATTGGTATTCCTGGCTGGGGCTTCAGGTGACATGAGTAACTTGTTGCAATCCTGAACATTTCTGCATTTGCCACTCTCATTCGTTTCATTTAACCTGCTGTTTGCTTTGTCTTCGTCTCACTCTCTGCTTATACAGTGGATGGATAGTGGGTCTTGCTGCATTAAAGACAAATACCGCAGTTGGAGTGATCATGCTCTTGAATGCATTGGTCTTCACTGCTCAGGCTGCCATGGGAGTGGTTCTGCTCAAGAAGGTAAACTCAGATCTTCTTCTCTCTCTATTAGCAGTACACATCTCTTTGCAAATCACCATACAGCACTGTACACATGTCTGTTTTTGCTCTAAACTACAAAACATGGTTGGTGGATCTGATCCGATTTAGAGGCGTGGTCTCCGAAATATTAAACGCGGTTAAACAAAATCTACAAGATGCTGGTTCCTCATAAGTAATTTTTTGTTGAGTAAATTAAATTGGAATAAACAGCAGTAAACAGTAATAAATGAAACAAAGTCAATATTTGGTGTGACGACCATTTGCTTAAAATAAGAAAAAAGTATTAGTAGTCTCCGATGAATACGATGAGTGCAGGCTGTTCATAATAAAATGCTGCTTTTCCTCTACTGTTGAGGCCAAACGCTTACTTACAGGAAAAAAAATATGGAGCTCCACACGTCTGATTCTGACTTAGGAGCAATTTCCAATCAAAATTCAAAAGTCTTGAGATCACACAGACACTGCATCCTTCAGGAACGACACACAAATGACCTCCCAAGGATGAAACTTTGGTCTGAAAGATTCCGCTGAACCACAAGACAACAACAAAGGAACTGGTGAAAGAATTGGAGGCATCAGTTATGGAAGTATGTGTGTCCACTATTAAGAGAGTCCTACAGTGCATCACCATGGCATAAAACCAAGGCATGGTCATACAAGGAATACACCCCTACTCCAAGACTGGCAAAAAAAGTCAGACTGAAGTTTGACGGTAATCACCGGCATTTTGGAGGAGTGTTCTCTGGTCATATATGTATGGTAGAAAAGTAGTCTGAGGCTTCTAATCTGAAGAACACCATCCCAACTGTGAAGCATGGTTGTGGTGGCATCATGTTGTAGGGTGTTTTGCTGGAAAAAGGGAATGACATACTTCAGAAAATAGATGGCATCATGAGGAAGGAAGATTTATCCAGAAATACTGAAGTAACACCAGAAAGCTAAACATTGGTCACAGCTTGGTTACAGCTCCAAAGTTGTAACAAAATGTTTTAAAGACAACAAAGTGAAATTATTGGAGTGGCCATCGCAAAGCCCTGACCTGAATCCCGTAGAAAATTTGTGGACTTAACTGAAAAAGCGTGTCTGAGTAAGGCAGGCGGCCCAAAATCCTGGCCGAGTTACGTCACTTGAGTCAGGAGGAATGGAAAAATGCAAAAATTCCAATAAAGTACAGTGAGAAGCTTTTGGAAGGCATTGGAAAGAAGTTAAGCAATTAAAAAGTAATGCCAGAAAATACTAACAAACTGTACATAAAATTTTGACCCACTGAAAATCTGATATACAGTCCCCTCCAAAAGTAATGGAACCGCAAGCCTAAGTATATTGTCTTTGCTATACACTGAAGACGTTTGGGGTTGAGATCAAAAGATGCATATGAGACGAGAGTTTATAATTTCAGCTTTCATTTCCTGATATTTACATCTAGATGCATAATTACCCATGCTTCATTTTTGTTACATTCAACAAGTCCGAATGGATCATGCAAACACTGTCGTTATTAAACGGGCTTTCAGACTGGCAGTTTAGTCCGATACAGAGGGGAAAATTGGTAACATGAAAGCTGTAATGTGGATCGGGAAGCGCACCACGGTACCGAACCCGAGACTACCTGTTGGAGGTAGCCCCGTGAACGTGAACGCAACTCGTACTCGGGTCCGCACTTGTTCAGGAAGCAAAGTAACCTGCTCCTGTAGCTTGTTTTAACAGATGAGGACATTAGCTACCAAACACGTGTACCATGAGTGGCAGGGGAACGTTGTGGGATGTAGAAGAGGTCCACTGCTGAGCAGAGTGTGTGTGTGTGTGTGTGTGTGTGTGTGTGTGTGTGTGTGTGTGTGTGTGTGTGTGTGTGTGTGTGTGTGTGTGTGTGTGTGTGTGTGTGTGTGTGTGTGTGTGTGTGTGTGTGTGTGTGTGTGTGTGTGTGTGTGTGTGTGTGTGTGTGAAAATAAATAAATAAATAAATAAATAAATAAATACATTTGAATATAATAAGCAAAACAAAAGAATTTGGTGAGTCATGTTGTGTTCTCCATGACGTAAGAAGAACACAAATGCACCGGGGTTCGACAGAATCAAGTGAGTCTGAAACAATCGCATGCACAGTATCGCATGTAATCGCATGTCCCCTGTGTGAGTTTGAGTTTTATAATGTTGACTCTCTTAATCAGTGGAAGCCTACGGCACATTTTCAATGTTGTATTAAAATGTATTGTAACGTCGTATCGAATTAGAATTTTCTGTGTTATTACACACACACACGCACACACAGAAAAGATCCAGGGTGTTGTAATGACTGCATAATCTGAACGTGTGATGAACCTGAAACAATTGCACCTTTTGATGTCATCTTCAGTTAGGAAAAGCAGCTACAAAATGATTAAGCATGCAGTCTTGATTCATGCAAAGCAGCGTAACATTCTGCGAGCTTGTCTCATTTCCCTACCCGCTTTAATCGTTGGGCATCAAGATTTAAGGCCTTTCATTTGCATTACTTCTTTGCTTGCGGATCATGTGGTAATTCCATCACTAAGCTCTTTTATCTCCCTCGCCCAGGTCCACTCTCTCTACCGGCAGACCGGTGCCAGCTTCCAGAAGGCCCAGGCAGAGTTTGCCACCGGAGTGCTTTCAAACGAAGCCGTGCGCCAAGCAGCGGTGAACGCCACCGCCACAGCAGCACAAGGGGCCTTCACCGGAGCACGTTAGAGTTGAAGGCAACGTGAATGGGGATGAGGCTGGGGAGAAACTGAGGATGAGCCCAAAAAAAAAAAAAAAAAAAAAAGAGTCTACAGGTATAAAAGAGAATTCTGTACATTTTCAAACTTTCAGTCCGACACTGTTAGAAACCAAGCACTAGGCCCTTTTGCTTGTGTTGGAGGAATAGATACAATAGATCAATGCAAGATGAATAATTTGATGGGTTTTTTTAATTGTTTTTTTGTTGTTGTTTTTTAAGCCTTGTTTATCAAGCTCTTGACCATCTCTTGACCACTTGGCTGTCATTTCTGAACCATAGTTTAAGTGTCAGTAGCAGTTGATGGGATTTGTTTCTTAGTATTTTATTGACACTGTGACTGATAAAATGATTAGGAAAGCACTGCCAAGTAGTTTAAACTGCACCACACAGGCACCTCTCTCTTGCTCTCGCTCTCTGTCTCTTGTTCTCTTGCGCTCTCTGTCTTTCTCTCTTGCTCTTTCTCGCGTTGTGCTTTCTCTCTCTTGCACTCTCTCTTGTTCTGTTGTGTGCCCTCACTCTCTCTCACTCGCTCTCACTCTCTCTCTTTTGCAGTCTCTCTCTCTCGCGCTCTCTCTCTCTCTCCGCTACATAAATGTGAAAACGCAAATCTAAGATCAAAGATCTAGCCACTTCAAGTTGTCTAAAAAGGAAGCGTAGAGGAAAAACGCATGATTTATTTGAAAGTCACAGGACAGTTACCCGTTTTCTACTGTGCTATGACATGTAGTGGTTTGTTAACCCGCTTGAATAAAGTGTGAAGCACTCCAGAGGCATCAGAAATTGAAAACGAGTCATCATTCAGATTCTTGAGTGCCATCAAAGGGCTTGATTGCACCACTCTCATCCTGTATGATGATTTTTTATTTTTTTTTCCTTCTTCCGAAATGTTTAAATCCAATTAGAAATAAAACGCTCTACAGTATATGCCGCTTCCGACAGGTAAGGAAACGTAAACGAAAAGAAACATAAAAGATAAGTGTATGCTAAAGGATAATAATACTGATATTAGTCTATATTAAAGTTGCTTTATAATCTAATACTGCATGCCAAAATTCCCTAGGCTCTATGTAAAAACAGTCAGGAGAAAGATGAAACAGATCGGTTTATACGTAACGCTGTCAGCCTTATTGTCTGCTCCTGCAACTGGCGTAGAGCCTTACGGTTCCCGGATTTCGTGTTTATTTTGAATGGTGGATCTTCTTTTTCCTGGTCTACCTTTTGTTGTTTGAAATGGCTGAGTCTTAAAACATCTTTGGCCACGAGATCTCATGATCCAGCACCTGTTCATTAACGACTAATAGCTGTAAAATGTACATGTAGACAAATCTGAATTAACACACCATCAGAACACCCACCTTCGTTCTGTCATTTTGTGATTAAAACAGTTCCAGTCTGTTACGAGTCAAGCAAACCAGCTATCATCCAGGTTATTATCTTTCAGTGATTTGTATGAAAATGTATAAATGTTACCTAACTGTCTAACGTCCTGTCCTTTTGTTTTCCTGTGATCGCAAATCTACATTTTTGCACAGTGCCAAATGTATTTATCTAAATCTATTATTTTGTTCTCTCATTGTGTTATAGGGTTGTTGTTGTTTTTTTGCCTGCTCTAACACACTTGATCCAAGCCTTCCTGTTTTGATAGCTATGTGAGATCAGGTGAACACTAAAATGTGCTGTGTGTCATGTTTGTCTGTGTTGGTCATTTGTTTTAATAAAAGTAATACATTTGCCTCAAAGAATTGGACTTTCCTTCATGTTAAGATGTGTACGTTATGGGTTACAAGTTTTGTTTTGTTTTTATGAACTAGTTGCATATTAACTAGTTTTTAGGATTTAAATCAACATATTTTCATTTTCATCATCGTAGATCCATGCATGCAATGGTGGGGTTTTATTTATTTTATTTTTTTTGGTTTTGGTTTTTGGTGTGTGATTTCTCTAAATCACTTCTTTCCTACAAAAACAAAACCTTCACTTTGTCAAACAGCTTTCCATGGACAAATACTATCGTCCAATAAACACAGTAGTGAAGTCGCTGCTAATTTAATCACATTTGGTGTCCATCATTAAAGGACCACAATTTACACTGTGTTAGGAGTAAACATGATGTAGTTACATGAAATTATGTTATGTCATAAAAATATAGAGGCGTACATGTTTGTGAGAGCTTTAGCATGGGCATCTGGGATATTCATTGTGCTAATCATCTTTTTACAGACTGAAATCTGTGTTCTCTGTGGGGGAAAAAATCCTATTCCTCTCTCTCTTTTCTTTTTTTTTTTTTTTTAAACTTAGTTTGGTCAGTGCTTCTGTCTTGTCATCATTTTCTAAAGAACAAGTCCAACTTAGTTTGCTTCATTCTACCACTACTACCATTGCATCATAACTCATAAGGGCTATTAATTACGTTTAGAGACAGTCTCGGATTGCATCACAAATATTAGTGGTTTGATTAACACCAATGGTTCTTGAGGCAAAGTATTAGGAGGTCTAATATATTATATGAATAACGTGCGTATGTGTGAAACATTGCATAATATACAATAATTTTGTACGCATGTAAAACTTGTTTGTGCCTTCCGGTGGCCAATTTAAATGGTGCACTTACATAGCGCTTTTATCCAAAGCTCTTTACACTGTGTCTCATTCACACCAATGGTAGCAGAGCTGCCATGCAAGGCGCTAACTTGCCATCGGGAGCAACTTGGGGTTCAGTGTCTTGCCCAAGAACTCTTCGGTATGTGGAGTCATGTGGGCCAGGAATTGAACCGCCAACCCTACGATTAGTGGACAACCCGCTCTACCACCTGAGACACAGCTGCCCAATTTAAAATTCAGCATCTTAATTCAAACAGTTCAAAATGGCCGACATAGTAAAATTGGGTGTCATTTGACTCAGTATGCCTCACTGAATCTAACCATAATAAGTACATGATTTTAGGACAAATTAAACAGAAGTTATAAACAAAAAGGACAATTTTTCATATCTCATGACCAGTAGAGGGCACTGTTCTGAAACTACTCATGTCCCTTCAGGTAATGGTTATTATAAAATGCACCAAGTTCGGTGTCAATATGCCAAAGTGTTGTGGAGATATAACCTCATGTTAATTTTGGCATGATTGCCATCATATTCGTTGACACGGTATACATGAACGGTTTGGTCTATCAGAAATCTTGATAACCTGAATCATTTTTGGTTTTTGTTGTCTGGAGATTAGCTGGGAAGAATGTGTTCAAGTTTCAACACACAGTCTAGGTGGAGTTTGCAAAAGTAGATTTAAAAAAAAAAGTTCACAATGGTTGGAAACTTTCGCCAACCCAGGCACATCTGGTACCATTGTTTTTGTCATGATCTAAAGAATTGGACAGCATCTGACTTTAAGTACGCTACTTTGCAACATAACATTGATACAGGAAATATTTTACTGTAATGGTGTTCACATAGCTACTTGGTGGACAAAAACAAATAAATGGCGAGCTAGTTTACCTTAAGAAATAACATTGGTTGTATTGGACTGGCATGTATTCCCACCTCATGCCTCCAGTGTTCCTGGGATTGGCTCTGGATCCACAACACTGACCAGGATAAAGCATCACGCTGGCAAATTATAAATAAAATAATAATAATAGCAGGCTTTCAGGCCCTAGCTTATTGCATGTGACCTATACTATATATAGTAGAGTAGTAGGCATAGCAATTTGAGACACTGAACACTGCATTCACTCCAGGGGTTTGTCTACTGTCAATACATGGAGGGAACGTCATGCTGGTGTAGTGAGTAGCACTGCCGCTTCACTAGTTAGCTTCTGAGTTCTGGTTACGACCCGTTTGGAGTTTCTGTATACATTTCCTCCCATCTCTCAAAAAACATGCCACTAGGTTTATTAGCTAAATACTAGCTGAATTGACAATAGTTATGAATGTGCATGTGTGTATGTGAGTATGTGTGAAGGTGTGTGTCCAAGGTGGCCTACAATGGACTGGCATCCCATCCAGGGTGTACTCTCACCACGCCCAGTGTTCCCGGAATAGTCTTTATATCCACAAGGACCCTGAGCAGGATTAAGTGGTTACTGAAAATGAATGAATGAAATTGCATGACGATGGCATGGGCCTCAGCAGTTCAACCACACTGTTATTTCTGTCATAGTGGAGCCCAAATTCCAGGATTTTTTAAAAATTCTTTTGTCTATATATGTGAACATGTATTGATTTGTATTGAATGTTTCAAGACAATGATTGGCTGATCGTTTTTTTGTTTTTAAAAAAAAAAGAAAAACAGACATGATTTTGTTTTAACATTTGTTTTGAAAGAGATCAACATGTATTTTCTCACACGATTTGTGCTCCAATCGAGTCCATATTCCCAGTCTGGGTGTTACATCATTGCTATATTTAGTGCAGATCAGAAAAGGAGGTTGTATAACTGCGCAAGTGTATAAATATCAGTTATCTTCATAAGCAATAGGTGAAATATATAAATGTATTGTTTTTTTTAAGCAGATAGTAGTACTGACACCAAAGCACACACTCCTGCGGAAACTTGGTCACATCCCCATATAGTCGACGTGTCTTGGGTGCTCACTTATCAAATTCCACTCGCATGGTAGGTTTTACATTACATTTACATTTATTCACTTAGCAGACGCTTTTATCCAAAGCGACTTACAAATGAGAAAGATACAAGCAAAAAAGGTTTTGTCTAGACAATGAAAAAAGCTTCATATAAGAAATAGCACTGCTTTTAATTACTTAGAGTATACCATGGAATGTGCCACTTTTTTACAGTCAGGGTGGCTCCAGAACATTTTGACTGGGGTGGCCAAGGTAGGACCCAGGGCAGGTGTGGGGTGGCCATATCACCATGAGACA
Source organism: Ictalurus punctatus (assembly GCF_001660625.3). Classification (NCBI taxonomy): domain Eukaryota; kingdom Metazoa; phylum Chordata; class Actinopteri; order Siluriformes; family Ictaluridae; genus Ictalurus; species Ictalurus punctatus. The sequence continues at coordinate 19,018,142 of NC_030427.2, read as the reverse complement.
ATGTCAGACATTGTGCAAATGTACAAATTGCATGCTTAGCCTATGCTCATTTAGGGCTAAAAACATCTGTTATGTCTCAGAGCCCAGCAGTGTAACACAGAATTATGGATAATGTCGTCAAAAATGGTTCAAAAAACAGAATTGTTAGGGAAATACCAGAACCATCTGGATTAAAGAAGGCAATGTAGGAAGAGAATTTTGTTGCAGAACCATCAAAACCACATGCCACAGACCTACTTGTGTTTCATGTCACATTATCTAGCATGTAGCAGAACGTTGAATCTAAGTATCCAGTCTCCTAATCAAGTTCTGTGGGGTCAGACGTTGATCCAGTCAAAGTTGATAACTCTGGGAGATTATTGATAAAACTGGCTGTAGTAGCTGACGTGAGTGTACGTTTGAAGCATTAGTGTGGCGAAGTGCATTTATAATGATTAAGGCTGATATTAAATGAGATGAGGTAATGATCTGAGATAGCTGTGGAAGTGTGACTACATTTTGTATATTTAATCCGAATGTTAGTATTAAATCAAAAGTGTGAACACTGTTATGAGTGGGTCCTGTTACATTCTGATTAATTACGGTCTCTAGAATGGACACAAACACTGTTCTCAGAGGGTCTTCTGGGTTATTAAAATGAATATTAAAGTCTCCAACAATTAATGCTTTCTCTAAAGAAATAAAAGGTTTGAGACGTAATCTACAAATTGCAGAAGAAATTCTGAAATTCTGAATAATAAATCACGTTTTGCACGGCTGCCAGGAGAATAACCTGGCCCGGGCATTGGGGGCTATAGCCCTGAAGAATTTTCCTTTAGCCCCGAATAATTATCCACTTGGAGCAATTTGTCACTAAGAACTGAATGTCTGTAAAAGAAGACCGCCTGTACTTTTACAGTAGGGGAAATAAGCATCGAACATGTCAAAAAAATTCAGTAAACATATTTCCAATGAGGCTATTCACATGAAATTTTCACCAGACTTTGGTATTAGCTCAAGAAATCCACACGTATAAAGAAATCCAAACATTAAAGTCCATAAATAAAGTTGTGTAACAAAAAAGTATTCTGTCACATCATGTGCAGGCGCAGGACAGAAGCAATTGCAGGAATGGCAGTTTAATCAAACAATCAGAAGTACAAATGATCAGGCAGAAGACAAAGTCCAAGGCAGGCTAGGGTCAAATGATCAGGCTAAACGAGGCAGAGCAGAGAATCGAGGTGAACAGGGTAAACAAAGTCTACAACCAGAAAAGCAAACACGAGATAAGGCTTGGAAATATGACAAAGACTAAGCAACTGAACGTAATACTTCACAAGGTCATAGTGTTCAAAAAGTCTCTTATATAACGTGGTTGTGAGTGCTGTGAATAGGATGCAGGTGTGCGTGATTAGAGTGAATGTGAGTGGTCTGGGAATTGCAGTCTATGGCGGCCATGTTTGTAGGCCGCCATGCAGGATGGGAAATGTAGTCACTGGTTTGCTGTGATATGACAGAACCCCCCCTAAGGGCATTTCTCCCAAGGCGCCAAAATACACTCGCTACCCTGGCAGTCCTGGCTCTCTGGGCAAAATGTCTTCACAGCCCCTCAGGTTCCAATGCAGGCATCATCCAACAAGTAGCAGGTTTCTCAAGGAACCAAGGAGCAGACATGAGGCTAGGGCTGGTTCGCCGGGGTCATTAGGCGAGATCCAGGCTTGGGAAGGTGTGTCGTCAGCTTTACACAGGGGCTTGACTTGGTGGGTCATCTCGGCGGCCATTCTTGAGTGTGGAACGACTGGCTCAGCGGCGCACAGAGGTGGAGCGACGTCGTCAGCGGAGCACGGAGGTGGAGCAACGTCCTCAGCGGAGCATGGAGGCAGGGCAACATCCTCAGCGAAGCAGGAAGGCGGAGCGACATTCTCAGTGGAGCAGGAAGGAGCAACATCCTCAGTAGCATGGGGAAATGGAGCGATGTCCATATAGAACTCTGGCATAGTGGCATTCATGGCAGTGTAGGGAAGCAAAGCGGAGCTCTTGGCTGCAACAGGAGGCGGAGAAACTTCCTCTATTGAACAGGGTGGCTGAGTGGCATCCTCAGCTGTAGAGGGATGCTGAGCCGCGTCCTCAGTCATGCAGAGAGTCTGAGCGTCATTATCCATTGACTTTGCAGGCTGAACTTGGTTGGCTGTGTCAGCAGACTCAGGTGTATGCAGAACTTGGTTGGCTGTGTCATCAATCTCAGGCATGAGGAGAACTCGGTTGGTCATGTTGTCAGTCTCAGGCATGAGGAGAACTCATTTGGTCATGTCATCATTCTCAGGCATGAGGAGAACTCAGTTGGTCATGTCATCATTCTCAGGCATGAGGAGAACTCAGTTGGTCATGTCAGCAGACTCGGCCGTGAGCAGGACTCGGTTGTCCGTGTCAGCAGACTCGGGTGTGAACAGAACTTGGTTGTTCGTGCCCGCAGACTCGAGCGTGAGCAGAACTTGGTTGTCCATGCCCGCAGACTCGGCCTGAGCAGAACTTGGTTGTCCGTGCCCGCAGACTCTGGCGTGAGCAGAACCTGGCTGGTCATGACATCGGTCTCAGGCATGAGGAGAACTTGGCTGGTCATGTCAACAGACTCTGGCATGAGCATAACTTGGTTGGTCGTGACGTCGGTTTCAGGCATGAGCAAAACCTGGTTGGTCATGACATTGGCTTCAGGAATGAGCAGAGCCTGATTGGTCGTGACATTGATTTCGGACTGGAATTTAGCGTGGAAGGTCGCCTCGTCGACCTCAGACTGGAACTTGGTGTGGGAGGTCGCCTCGTCGACCTCAGACTGGAACACAGGGACACAGGGTTAGGGTTAGGCTAGGGTTAGGCTATTCAAAATTCCATGTGAATAGCCTCATTGGAAATATATTTTCTGAATTTTTTTTTTATGAATTCAATGCTTATTTCCCACACTGTATGTATTGCTCAATATACTGACATGAGCTAATCTTGAAATGAGCTGCACAGAATGAAAATCATCTAATCGGATTTACATACATTAACAAATGGGAGTTTTTTAGGAAACAGTTCAGCCCTCTAAAATCTAGAATTGGATTGAAATCACTGTCCTTCTTCGGAATTAGGATGTACATTGTGTAGAAACCCTTATTCTGAATGGCTGGGTCTACTCCTTCAATTGGGTCTAGATAGAACTTCTTGGAACAGAGCAGCAAATTTGATGGGGTGTGAATTTGACGAGGCCCCAAGCCACGAAAAGGTTGGGGGCTGATGGTAAAACTGAAGTTTGCACCCATGCAATTTAAAGTGTAAATACTGTGTTAGCCGCTGCTAATCAAGAGAATATAGGTGCTGTGAGACTGAGCCAAAATGCTGAGGGAAGCTCCACTAGGTGGAGATACAGGGAAATAGAAGGAAGCCCAACTCCTGTATGTATGTATGTTGAGTCCTTTTTACTTCACAAGCTCAGTGGTGTAGAGTGGTGGGAGAACCAATCAACCAAGTTGGCGGCAAGACTGCAGATCAACAGTCAGCGATGCAAAAACCAGCAAGGGATTGAGAGTTACATAATTTGCAGACATTATGGTAGTGATAACAAGCTAACAAGGGAACCCCACTCAAGCTAGTATTCACTGAGTTCCAAATGGCTCCAGAAAGGTACAAATCTCTAATTCTTAAGAATTAAAATAAAATTGTAAGCACTACAGTGGTCATTAAGACATTGAATTGTTTCAGTGGTCTTTGAAGTCATTATTTTAGTACTCAACGCTAATTTGGTCGAGACCCCAATTGTCAACACAGGCTCGAAAAACCCTGTTGGTGTAGGTGATATGGAGCACCTGATGTAGCCTTGTGTCAGGGGTTCAGAAATGTATTCATTCCTGATTTTACTTCCAGTGGGAGATAAAGGATAGGCATGTGACCTAGGAGGGCAGCAGACTGCAGGTCAATAGCACAGTCAAAGGGTCTGTGAGGGGGCAGGGCACGTGTATTGGCTTTAGTAAAATATTTGGCATAACAAGCTGAGATTTCAATTGACTGATCCACTTCAGGGCTTTTTCATCTGGATGTTATAATTATGAATGGACAAAATACCCAGGTGTCATGGCAGTGGGGAGACCAGGCAGTGATTTTGTGCTCTGTCCATTCTAAAATGTGAATGTTATGGAATTCTGTGATAAGGAGGTATCACATCACTGTGCATGGTACATATGGGGACGATCATTAGGTCTACCTGCCAGAGGCTGATATTTACTGTGGAAGCTCGAGACTTTTGGACTGGCCCCTTCCTCACCAACTACCTCTGTCCCATGGATGTCCCATCGTGACTAGGTATGGCAGATGCTCTACCCACAACCACAAGACTTTCCAGAGAGTGGTGAGAATAGCAGAACTTACAGTGCATCCGGAAAGTATTCGCAGCGCTTCACTTTTTCCACATTTTGTTATGTTACAGCTTTATTCCAATATGGATTAAATTCATTATTTTCCTCAAAATTCTGCAAACAATACCTCATAATTACAACGTGAAAGAAGTTTGTTTGAAATCTTTGCAAATTTATTAAAAATAAAAAACAAAAAAGCACGTACATAAGTACAAGAATTTTGAGTAAAATAATGAACTTAACCCATTTTGGAATAAGGCTGTAACATAACAAAATGTGGAAAAAGTGAAGAACTGTGAATACTTTCCGGATGCACTGTAGCACAGGCAACAGACTCCCAGAAGATATGTATCAGTCAAAAAAAGTGCTGAGAAATTATACTTAAGTGAACGTATACAGTAGATAGTGTCAATCTTACTCAATTAAAATTGGAAGTATTTAACCAAAATATACTCAAGGACAAATAACATAGTTGCGTGTTTTAAATGTATACGCGTATTAAAAACAAAACAAACAAAAAAAAACATTAAAAAAAGTTTTCAACTTATGAAGTTTAGTTTAATGTCATATTTTCATGTGAAAAGTAAATATATCAATTTTTTACTTATCTAAGACTATGCTAGAATGCTATTTTGCCTAAAACATCATTCAGTTTCTGCAAGTTTGCTAGTCATAAACATGACTAACACTCCATAGTTCGGTAATAAATTAATCAGAAATATAATAACCTGTAAATAACCAGTATTTACCATGTAATGAACATGTAATTACATAAGAGTACTTTTTTTAGCATTAATAAGCGATACTTAAGCATAGTAATGCAATACAATTGCTCAAGTATTTTCGATCCTTGGGCACAGACACTGGCGTGGCAGTTTCATGTTACACTACACTCAACCGAAGGCCTGCGGTTTTTCCAGAGTAGTCTTCAGCAAGCTTATTGACAGCACAATCAACAGTGACGTGGACAACCAGACCAAGGAGGGGTGTATAAAAGCTAAATCTGTCTGTGAGAAGTGCTTCCAGTATGCACCATGAAAGAGTTAGTAAGATTTAAATACTGTCAGTACAGCCAAACCATTTCAGGTGTCTAGTAGCACTATGCCAAGGACTTTTATACTGTATAGCTTCAGGGGACTGGGAGACTTAGGCATTAATAAGTATCACACGAGCAGTTGAGACAGTTATGACACTTATTGAAAGGCCCAACAGTGGCTGATTTGAGATATTTTTACTTGCTAAGATATGCTGTAATTATTTGCAATGTAGTAAATATGGATTAGTTGTTATCTACATTACGCTACAGGGTCATTCCATCTCAAGTGGTCCAGTGCAAGTTGCTCGAGCAATTTTTAATTTTCATAATCTATGCCCAGATAGCCAACTGTATGCCTGTACCAACATGATAGATCAGGGTTCTTCAAATCTGGCCATTGAGGTCCACTGTCCTGCAGAGTTTAGCTCCAACCCTAATCAAACACACCTGAACAAGCTAACCCAGGTCTTCAGGATTACTAGATTACTAGAAAATTACAGGCAGGTGAGTTTGGAGTCATAAACATAATTCCTGTGAAAACAGTGAATTTCTCATTGTGTCATCTAAGAAATGAGCCACCATGTACGAGTACAGTTTGTAATTTTAAAAGATTCAGTGGCATGAGCCTACAATGGTTGAATATGTTATAGTATACTAATTACTGGAGGATTTTCCAGGTTTGAATATGTTTTTAGACCCACATATATTGATAATAAATCAGGGTTCTGAGTTTCAGAAAATACATGATGGCATTTATATCATGTCGCCTCCTGCCTTTTTGTACTAGTATATACTCTGTATATAGTATATAGTATATACTACTCCAGAGTAGTATGGGGTAAGGGGTGGTATTACAGGGTAAGACCTGGGTATGGTTTCACTTTGCATATTAATAGATCCTTGCAGTCCTTATGATATGAGGAATGTTCCTATTTCTAGTAGTTTCTTGGGCATTAAAAATTTAAACAAATTATTATTACTATATAACATTAACATATTTTCTTATTGTTCTTGTTTAAATGACACCATACATGCTATTTTATGAGAGCTTCTTCTTCTTCTTCTTCTTCTTCGACTCTAGCACTCTACAGCTCTCTTGTCTTACATATTGGGCCAGTATAATGCTCTCTTGTTGCTAATTTGATGCTAATTAGTCCACACCTAACGCAATACGGTTTACTGGATTTAATCTGGGCGAAAAAATTAAAAGTACTGAATGTAAACACACTGCTTATTTCTTTTAATCACAAAATATATTGGTCTTAATTATTAAAATAAATTGAATCAGGTTCATTTTTAGTAATCCCCATTAATAAAAAAGAATAACTAGCAAGACTGATTATTGAAAATAGTAATTACAGCCTTAGACTGTGTTTCATTGCATAGCATGTATTCGAACAAATCATCATTGTTTTTCACACCTCGTGTGTCTGGTGAAGAATTTGCCTGCAGTTCTTGGCTTGTTCTGCTCACCTGGTAATACAGGTTCTCAGCCATCAACAGCGTAGATGAAAAGTATTTTTATAAAATGATTTGTGAGTCATTTGCATTGTTATACTACATATTCCCTTCATAATATTTGAATACTCTGTTGGTCTGACTGAAGGACCTAACGATGATCTTGTTTTTCATGTCTGAAATGTTGCACTCAAACCCTGGAGACAGGGAGGTTACGATGCAGTTATCAGACAGGTGGGTGGTGTTGACCACATTCGTATGATAATGATCTTGGTTTCCTACAACATTCAGCTCACTTTATTTAGACCATAACTTATCCACTGGTACACCCTTTAAACCACCCCCATCCTGCAATGCCAATCCTTGTTCCTGCAGTTGTTGCGTCAGTTGTTGAAGAGCACTGGACCTCCGCCAGCTGAAAAAGAAATGATCTCATCCCTTCCTGCCAACCACATCTCCTCAGAGCAAGCTGGTGAGTTCCCATCATCCCCTGAGTCATCACACAGACCACCATCCTTCATGTGTTACTGTGTAAAAAAAAAAAAAAAAAAAAAACCTCCGCCCACATATTTCTGGACATATTGCAAGAAGGGATTTTCCAGCTTTTGCTTTTGCTGACTTCTGACAAGCATCCCTCTACTTGCAGTATGTATTATATTAGAATACTGTATATGACATTATAATATAGTAGTACCTATTGAAGCATATTATTCAGTGGGTCCAGTGAAACTAATAGTTTCACTAAAAGAACTAAAAGAGTGAACCATGTTAAGTCTGGATTGCTAAGAGTTTAAATGGGTGAAATGCGCTAAAAAGAAATCTTAAATAATAATAAAATTAAACAAACAGGTATTACATAAACACATAAACAGAGAAAAAAATTTAACATAATTTAAAATAAAAAAATTAACAATAAAGAAAATGATACAAATCCTAAACAACATTTCGTAAAAATAATACTGTAGCATTAGAACGTGATTAAAAGCTTTATAAGCATGTGCTTTTTTTTGGATGCCATATTTACATTAAAAACTCTCTTCAAATGAAACATCCTTGCAGTTTAACATAAAGCTAATCTCTGCATGTCTCTCTCTTTTTTCCCCCTCTCTCGCCTTCTCTCACTCTCACTCTCATGCCCACCATGTGTAGGGAGGAGTACCACTACCCACCAGAGGAATTGGCCCGACAGCTGCCCCATCTTTGCTATTTTCACACTGACAGCATATTTTGTTGGTTACAATTGGTTTGCGATGACGAAATGGACATTCAGTCAGCTGATTCCTCTTAAAAGTTACCTAGTGTCTTATCTGGTACAACAATACACAGATAATTCTGACTGCCCTGCCATCCTGAAACTTCCCTTGTCTTCCCAGGCTGAATATTGCTGTGGTGAGACCTGCTGTAAGCATAACTGATATGATAAACTATCTTCATTTTCCAAGCTAGTTATTTTTCCCTCGAACTTTCTCAGAGCAATCGCAACACTGTTGTAGGTCAGGTGTAGGTCGGGATTGTTGTTCCGTGATATTGGCAACACCCTTGGATTCCAGGAATCAATCCTCATATTCTGGTCATTACATAAAAACTGATGTGATATATAAATAATATTAAAGGAAAGAGCAATGCACACAGAAAAGCCTTGTCTTAAAGGTTCCTCCATACCTAAGCAAAATTGCAAAGAGAAAATTGGATCATCTCATTAATGAAAAATCACCTTTGACCTGAAGCTTGCACTGCTAAATATTAGATTACTTACATCTAAAGCGCTTAATATTAATGAAACTATAACTGATCGGGAATTCGATGTACTTTGTTTCACAGAAACTTAGATTAGATCAAAGAAGTATGTAGCTTTAACTACTCATAATCTGAAAAAACCTTCTGAGAGCATGTGTCTATTTTAGGCTTAAACAGAGCCCAATGACATGATAAACTCATTACACTGAAGATTTAATACAGACATATGGAATGTCCGTATCCGTGTCCTCCAGGGTCCGGGGTTCGATTCCGACCAGGGCCATGTGTGTGCGGAGTTTGCATGTTCTCCCCGTGCTGCGGGGGTTTCCTCCGGGTACTCCGGTTTCCTCCCCCTGTCCAAAGACATGCATGGTAGGCTGATTGGCCTGTCTAAATTGTCCGTAGTGTATGAATGGGTGTGTGAGTGTGTATGTGATTGTGCCCTGCGATGGACTGGCACCCTGTCAAGGGTGAACCCCGCCCTGTGACCAATGTTCCGTGGGATAGGCTCCAGGTCCCCCCGAGACCTTGAAAAGGAGTAAGCGGTTGAAGATGGATGGACAGATGGATGGATGGGTCATCTTTGAGCCCCCCCTTAAATAGCCTATGTTAGGCCTATAACTGAATGCTGAAAGAATGTAACACTCTGTAGCCTACAACAAAAATGTGCATAAAAAAGTGCATTGACAAGAGTGCAAAAAATGGTTCTATTCAGTTCTATACGGCTGATTATATTAGGGATAAATACCGCTCGCGTCCCTGTACACCTCGCGGATTATTATAGTAGATATAGGATAGTTAGATACATTGTTAATGTTATGATCCTTGATAGATTTAGTTAGTTTAAACTATACATTAGTTCATTTAGTCCCCGCTGGTTTTTTCGCTCCCAGTCCATAGTACTAGTTCATGTTTCTTGTTTTGTGTTTTGACCCTGTTTTCTGTGATCGCCACTCTGATTCCTGCTTTGCCCCATTTATGCCTGTTTGCCGATCGCCGATTGCCTGTCTTGATTAAGATTTGGATTTGTCTGCCTGCCCTTAAATAAATACGTCTTTACCCGCTTCCGTACTCTACTCCCTTATGTCTCACGACGTGACAGAATACCCCGGAACAGAAACTAAAACGCACGTGTCCACAGTAAACATCCGAAGAGCACGTAGCTCGTGCATGCGCACGCCCCCTCATCGAGGTCGTGACATTCGCGCGTCTCACTCTGGTTGCTAGGCTATTTTGTCGCGTCATCAAACACGTCATTGTTCGATCAAATTTATTCTGCCTTTTTACTTATTCGGCCGAACACCGAAAAAGCTTTTTTTGCAATTTTCGGATTAATAATTTCGGTTGCCGAACATCCAGTGCATCCCTAGTATTACCAGAAGTCCAGTTTTAAGCCTTAAAAGCAACTAAAGAGTTAGGGCTTAATACTGTTGTTCTACAAACTGATAAGTTAGAATTATACAAAACTGAGACATGCAAGGCAAACACTGCCCCACAAGATGAAGCCAGAAAGACTTGGAAGACAGAGGGCAAATGAGGTCAATAGATGAAGAAAGCAAAGAGTGTCAAGAATTGGTGGCAAAGAGCGGAAAGCAAATGGTAGAGAGGAAAGGGAGTCAGGGTGTGTTAGGGATGTTAGGATGCTGAGAGATAGAGTTGAGTTTGTTGCAGGAATAGATCTAAAATAGGATATTTGAAAGTAGATTAAACATCTGTTTGGGGTCCAGATCATTATAACCTATTCTGTGACATCTCATGATTGTCTTGCTTGCCCAACCAAAACACTCAGATGTAAAGCTTAGAATCCAGAGCTCCTCTTGGTCTAAATATGATTTCTATCATCACATGCATGCATAATGAGTCAGTCTGTGCTCAGAACATTCACATCTCACATTCATTAATCACACTAATTTAGAGTCTCTGGGAGGGAGTCATTACTTTAGGGAGCCTTTTATAGGGCCATTAATAAACGTATTATGTCCATGATAATACATTTCATTGAAAAATAAAACAACATTGCAGTCCAGGTAACTAATGAGTAGAAATACAGCCAAATTAAATTTGTATCTGAACAGTCTGTTCCAGCAGATGTAGTACATTTGACATGTGAATGACTTCGTCTCTTTGCATAAAACATGAAGGAAACTGCTTCAAATACTTATATGACTTGTATTCATTTGTAATAAATTTGTATAAATCACACCTGAAGCTCTAAGTTGCTTCTAGTAATTTCATTTTTCATGTAGGATTTTGATATACTGTTCTTGACCGCAAGTTATCACTGTAACTCAAACTTAAACACAAAGGAAGTGTAACCCATGACACAATACCGTGCAATCTTTTTCCTCTTAGCGTCTTCTTACCAAAAAAAATAAATAAAAAATCCCTCTTCTAATCTAGTTGAAGTTCCCATTTAATAAATCTAATATTACTACAGAAAGTTTGAAATGGTACAAGGTAATATAAACTTTTGTTTGTACTCTTATCATCTGACTAATCTTCAACAAACACATTCTATACAATTATGTGCTTCCAACTTTGTGGCAACAATTTGGAGAAGAATGTGGGTGTGATAGTCAGGTGCCCACATACTTTTGGCCATATATATGTACGATAACAATGCAGCAAAGTATTCACCCGGTGTAGCGTCCAGATAAGAAGGTAAACACGTCAGTACTTATTATAAAACTTTATATAACATAATAATGAATTGATGAATTATGTACGACAGATTTATAGTTAACAAAAATTATGTATTATACAGTTGCAATCAAAATTATTTAACCCAAATTGCAAATCAGGCTTATTGTCAACATTTACAGACTTTCAGCTGTTTGCAATGAACAAATCAAACAAAAGCAATTGAAATAGTTCAACACAATAAATGCTTCAAGTGGTTTCCCCAAATTCAACTGAAAATGCAACTTATAATGATTTCTCCAGTATCAAAATTATTCAACCCCTTCATGGCAAGCATTTTTAGTACTTAATAGAGCACCCTTTTGCTGTTATGACCTGCTGCAAACGAGATGCACATCCAGACACCAGCTTCTGTCAGCGTTCCTGAGGAATCTTAGCCCATTCCTCATGAACAGTGGCCTCCAGTTCAGTAATATTCTTGGGTTTGCGTGCTGCAACCGCCTTCTTCAAATCCCACCAGAGATTTTCTATGGTGTTCAAGTCAGGTGACTGTGATGGCCCTGTAGAATTACAGGACTTCTTCTGCAACCAAGCCTTGGTGGAATTTGAGGTATACTTGGGATCATTGTCCTGTTGGAAGGTCCAATGACGACCCAGCTTCAGCTTCTTCACAGACGGTATGTTTTCTCCTAGGATTGCCTGATACTTCAATGAATCCATCTTGCCTTCCACACGTTGCAGGTTTCCAGTGCCAGAGGATGCAAAGCAGCCACAGAGCATCACCGAGCCACCACCATGCTTGACTGTGGACAGAGTGTTCTTTCTTCATTCTTCTTCCTCCAGACATACCGCTGATCCATCGTTCTGAAAAATTCCAGTTTTGTTTCATCACTCCACAGAATAGAATCCCAAAAGGTCTGTGGCTTATTTATATGATTTGGAGCAGAGTTTTCTTGTGCTTTTGGATCAGTAGTGTTGCATGTCTTGGAGTTCTGGCATGGAAACGTTCCACGTTTAGTACGCGCCTTACTGTGCTTACTGAAACCTCAGGGCTTGTCATCACCAAGTCTTGCTGCAGGTCTTTTCAGTCACTCAAGGGTTTTTCACAACCTGCCTTCTCAGAAATCTGGTTGCAGCCATTGATAGCTTCCTTTTTCTGCCCCGCATAGGTATTTCATACATTTTCCACCCCTAGCCAGTTCAGGTATTTCATGTGTTCCGGCTCAAGCACACCTGGTGCAAGTAATGAATCCCTGATCTGAGGTGTGCTTGAGACAACATCTGTTTTGCATAATTGTGCTGTTGTGAGGGATTCTATTCAGGGGGTTGGATAATTAGAAACTGGAGAAATCATTATAAGTTGCATTTTCAGTTGAATTTCCGGAAACCACTTGAAGCATTCGTTGTGTCGAACTATTTTTATTGCTTTTGTTTGATTTGTTCACTGCAAACAGCTGAAAGTCTGTAAATATTGACAATAAACCTGATTTGCAATGGGGGTTGAATAATTTTGATTGCAACTGTAATATAATGCTCTGCTATAAGGTCATCATTATAATGGGTATGGTATCTGATGATCATAACACGTTAGTCTTCATGATTTAGTTAAAAACAAAGAAGGTGAGGGATTCCAGTCTCTCGAGAAATCATGACATCCTTAACACGTCCTTAATATCCTGTAATCTGGCGAATCTAAGTAAACAATTCATTAACAACCAGGCAGACAGTCTATCTATGCAGGACGTGTAAATAAACGTGCGGATTGAGCAACGATAGGCCACACCCCCTCTTTCCCTTACAACCAATGAGATGACTTGAATCGGCGCGAGCGTGGAAAAACATCGAATGAGAACGGTCACACACACACACACACACACACACAAACCGCCCCCTCTCCGCTCCCCCCCCCCCTCCCTTTGCGCGCGCGCGTGTGTGTGTTTCCGCCTGCGCGCCTGAGAACGATTCCCATGGGAGTCGCGATATTTTCACTGTGGGTAAACACTGCCACGGGCGCGCTAGACATTAACCTTCGTAAACTTCTTATAACCTTCATACAAGCGGTTATTGCGTCTCTCAAGTGGACATGTCGCACCCGAAAAAACACCATATTACGTAATACATATATACAGTATACTATATATATATATATATATATATATATATATATATATATATATATATATATATATATATAATTATTATTTAGTTGCTAGGAAACGGGGCGCCATTTTGGGAGGCGCAGAAACGAGATGTTTAGGTGAAAATTGGGAGAAAGTGGAAACTCGACATTCTGCTCGCTCTCTCTCTCTCTCTCTCTCTCTCTCACTTACACACTCACACTCCAGTGTGTGCGTATGTGTGTGTGTGAGTGTGTGTGTGTGTGTCCCTATGTCTCTCTCTCCCTCCCCTCCCTCCCCTCACTGGGAGAATGCCCGTGTTGTACTGACAGAAACGCTACGGGCTCATCAGACATGGAGGCCCGATTAACGGGCAGAGGCCCATTCTCACGCCTTTAAAAACACAACCCTTCGCCGGTCCCCGGACAAAGGAAAGCCTGGCGACATTTCGGAACATTACGGGTAAAAAACCTCCTCATCTCCGAAGACGAGAAAGGGGCCAAGAAATTTGAGCGAGAGATCCATTTCGGGTTTCTGTTGATTCAACTCGGCCGCCATTTTGTTGACAGTTCGTGTTTTTTAATAACCTGTACGTACACGGCGGCTTTATCCGACTAGCGCTCGCTTTTACTTCTACTTTCACTGGTTTGGGAGGAATGACGCGGGCGTTTTTTGATCGCTGTCATTTAAACAAGAAGGACACTTTGCTAAGCTGAGTTGTGGTGTCTCGTTAAAGCTAGGCTACGTTGCTGCTGCGGGTTGCTCGTAGTTAGCCAGCTAGCCGTATCAGCAATGTGCCACTGACAGGATTGATTACCCCCGCTCACCAGCACCATTCAGTTGGCATGTTTTTCAGGGGTATAAATCTGATTTATTGGTTAATTTAAATCATAAAAACAAGATGATTAGTCACGGGGTTGTTCGTGGGTTACTGCCACGTTGGTAGTAGGAAGGCCACCTTAGCGCTTGCAGGCAAACCCTGAAAAAAAAAAAGATAGCTAGCCTAGTAAAGTAGCTAAGCTGGATAAGGAAAGTAGCCTAATGGGGATTCATTACTGCGTTACTACTACAGAATAAACACAGAGTCATTCAGTGTGCACAGACTAAAATTTCCATTTAAAACGTTGAAATATATTATTACAGTCTAATAACTCGCTGTGCGTGTGTGTGTACATATTGCTCATAAGGGGCACAGGTTTGGGGTCAGTGTTGTGATTTGTGTGTTAGGGATTGAGCTAGTTTGGGAGCCAAGACAACTCTAAAAGGAAGATCAACACACATTTTTACACTTCGGAATAGTTTATACACTGCTTGCTGAGCTAGTTATCTTTTGATCTTTATTATTTCTGTTTTGTTGTTGTTGTTGTTTTTTTTTGTTTTTTTTTTGGGACATCAGCAGTTTACCGAAGGAACCATGTTGGGACTCATGAAGGGAGGATTTTGATCCGAATGATGTGAAATCTCGTTTTTGGACCTTAAATAAACGTAAGTAAGTTGTTTTCACGCTTTAGGACAGTTTATGAAAGCGCTTTCATGCCGTGTGTATGTTTGGATGGGAGGAGAAACTCCAGCATCTGCGTGTTTTGGTGTCTTTTATTACTGTTATGGAGGTGTGGAGGTCATGTCTTCAAAGCAAACACACACACTGTTGTGTTTATGTATATACATCTGTAAATAGTTGGAATGGTTATTTTCAGCTCTTTTGGATTGAAGACGGATTAAATAAAGGGCTGGTGGAGGTTATTTTTTTTTTGTTGAACTGAAACATTTCCTCCAGTTTGTTTCGGATCTGTGTGTGTGTTTTCCAGGGATTCCTAACTACCCTGTTTTTGTCCTGGTTTAGTGACCTACTGTTTTAACAGAATCTGTAAATGTTAACTAAAAGCGACCTGGTAGGTGATGTGGGAGAATCTGTCTGGAACCTTTCAGTCACCTTTGACCCTTGACCCCTTCAGCCCCAGCGTCGTCAAAACGGCTGTCAAGGCAACTAGCGCCAGGCTGGCCTTGCCTTTCCTTTTCTTTCCTCACCTTTCCCTTTCTTTCCTTTTCTTTCTTTTTCTTTCATTTTCCTTCCTTGCCTTTCCTTTTCTTTCCTCACCTTTCCCTTTCTTTTCTTTCCTTGTCTTTCCTTGTCTTTCCTTGTCTTTCCTTGCCTTTCCTTTTCTTTCCTTTCCTTTCTTTTCCTTTTCTTTCCTCTTCTTGTCTTTCCTTGTCTTTCCTTTTCTTTCCTTTCATTTTCTTTCCTTTCCTTGCCTTTTCTTTCCTTTCATTTCATTTTCTTTCCTTGCCTGTCCCCTTTTCTTCTCAGCATACTTTTGTTTATAATTAGAAATAATTATAAGAAATCTCTTAGTTGAAATAACTATCTTGTTCATAAAATTAATTTATCAAAGCAGATTTCTGTGTTCACACAAAAATGAGGTGTTAGTGAAAAATCCGATCAATTCAAACAAACAAACCAGAAATAACGTTCGCAGCCTACTCGTGCTCTTGAGCGTGCATAAACTTACGCATAAGAAGACTAACGCCAACCTCGTCTTGAGTGACTTCTAATGATATTGTTTGAACGGATTACTGCACTTTTTATATCTCTAGTATACCGATGAAGTTAAATGGCTTATGTTTTACGTTTACAGCGTTTAGCAGACGCCCTTATCCACTTATAGAAGAGCTTTGGAGTCTCCATCAAAAAAGAGTTCACTAATTGAACTGTATAAAGAAAGCGAGCCGACACGAACCCGTAAATTAAGATGAATTAAAGTAATCGTTCAATCATGACAAAAGAAATGGTGGTGTATAAACGGAGGATGGGCCGATCTGTATGTCTGTCTGTCTGCCTGCCTCTCTGTCTGACTGTCTGCACAGAGACGTAACCGTAAACAAACACCTCAGCTGACAGAAGATTCAGCGCTCACTTCTTGATATTAATTTGATAAATGATTAAATATTTTCATTGGCATAGACGAGAGTTAAAATAACTTGCAGGTCTGATTTACTCTGATTGTTCATTTCATGCTCCCAGCTGGCTGTGCACTCGACCTTTTATGGAGTTTTATGGGCGTCACTACATGCAAATGAGCCGTTTCGAGCGCGTTCTGCGCGGTACGGGCGATCAGACTCGGTACGTGAGCACAAAGAGAATCAGCGTTCGCAAAACTTTTCAAAATCCAGCAGAACATTTTAGTTCGTCACACATTTACGCAAAACTTGACTAAATGATTAGTTAGATCCAGTGTCTGTGAAAATCCTCCCGATGGAATCTTGCTCAGCCATTAAAATCTTACTCTGAAAGTGATCAATAGTTTTGTCATTGTTATTAAAATAAATGTTTTTCATTTGTAGCTGCCTGTAGCAGCTCTGTCCGGTTAATAGATTATGTACCGTCATCTTTTTAACGAGCTCGTCTTACTTAACAGATCCTCCTTTAATGCGATATATTTAACGTGTACATTAACGAGCCCAACTCCTCAGTCATTTCCACACAACTCATATACACGACACGCGCAGAACACGACGAAAGAGTCCGTTCATTCCCAGCTTGTCGTGTTCATGCTCTTGATAAAACGTAACAGCAGCCAGTCTTCAGCTGTTAAACTGTATAAAACTCGTCCTGCATTCTCTATCTCTCTCACTCTCTCTCTCCCCCTCGCTTTCTCTCTCTCGCTCTCTCTCGCGCACGCAAGTGCTCCTTAGTTTTCTTTTGAAATGTGAGACAACTGTACATGGTATTAGTGGGAATTAAAAGGTCACTGAAACTTTAGAGTTGACACCGCTTTAATAAGCTCTCCTTTTAAAGACGAATAAATACACTGTCACAAGTACATGTTGTAGCATTTTTAAAGTCTGTTTTACAATTAAAAAGTGAAATGGGAGATAAACTGTGTTCAATTTATAATGAACAAGATTACAAATGATCAAATATATGACCCTGAATACTGTCTGTCTTCAAATCTGCATTCATTCACCACTGGCCTAGCTAGTCATTCCACGCTGAATAATAATAATAAGAATAATACAGGATAAACGTGCCGATTTATTAGAAGTCGTTACATTTACACCATAAACGAGACCTTAATAACTTCCTTAATGTTATTGAGTGCTTATTGGTGACAGAAAATAAATACAATTCTCAGACAGTAGGAAACGTGTGATCACTTGATCAGTGTCGAGTCTCTTCACTGTCTCTTTGCTCCACCGAGCACTGTTCATGTTGACATCAGTGGGGAAATAATCTCTGATTAATTCAGTGACTTCCGTTGACTAAGTTTCTTGTCTTGTTATTAGGTCGTTTTGAAAAAGTGGTCCACTTTCCTCTGTAGAGAACGCATGTAAGCACAGGAGCACGGACTGAATGAATTAGGCGCATGTCCATTTTGCTTCGTTCTTACATTTGAGGTGTCAAAGCATGTTATAGGCAGATAAAGCCTATAGTGTTTGACGTTTTGGTTAGGTTTGGTTTGACAGAATTCAGCCACAGCGATATCTGATGGGTTTTCCCAAGCTGACAGAAGTGTAGTCTACAAGTAATCCTCCGACCTTGCCTTGCATCTAAAACTCAGCTCAAATGAATTTTAAATACATAGCGCTTTTAGCAATGGACGTTGTCACACAGCAGCTTTACAGAAATGTGGATATACTGTGCATTATAAATTAGTCCCTAATGAGCAAGCCAGAGGCGATGGTGGTGAAGAAAAACTCCCTGAGAGGACACGAGGAAGAAACCTAACACTAAACCTAACTCTAACCCTAGGAACCAGACTCAAAAAGTCTGGATGACCATGCATAGAGTGATTAAAATTCATTTTTCTTTTATAACTGTATAAACTGTGGCTCAGTTGGTAGAACAGGTTGTCCACTAATCGTAGGGTTGTTGTCCTTGGGCAAGACACTGAACCCCAAGTTGTCCCCGATGGCAAGTTAGCGCCTTGCATGGCAGCTCTGCTACCATTGGTGCGTGAGTGTGTGTGTGAGAATGGGTGAATGAGTCAGAAAGTGCAGTTGTGTTGACAGAACGTATAAAGCTTATGAGCATGAGAGCATCAGAGTAAATTCTGAATTCATTATAGTTTTAGTTGAAGTTATGAACTGTTCGGTGATGGAGACTTGAGTGCAAACTGTTCCACAGCCATCCTCATGGTTTCTATGTGGTACCATCCACAGTAATCTCGTGGTGACTGTCCATTTGGGTCCCTCCTCCAAACTCAAAACTTTACATATCATATGTGTATATATATATATATATATATATATATATATATATATATATATATATATATATATATATATATATCATACAACGGGCTGATTTATGGTGAAAGCCGACCCAAAACTCTTGTGAAATACCATTGTTCTGTTTAATCTCTTGTATAATGTCAGAAATGATCCATTCGAAAGAGAAGTGTTGAGACTGACATGCACTGTTCATGGCTAGTCGAGGGATTGGGGTTCGCAAACTTCTGCTGAAAGTGAAAGTGAGGAAAAGAGAGAGAGAACTGGCATTGTGTCTTTCTTTTCTTACGCTTGCGGTTACAGGAACAAAGAACACGTTTCAGGCTCTGTGTCTGAAATGCTGCGTCCAAATGGATGAAAAATTCAAACTCGTGATACGCAAACTTTCATCTGGCACCAAAGATGTGGTTTTAAGCCTTTTTTAAAAAAAATTATTATTATTATTATTTTAAAAGGCTATCGAAAGGGAAGCCAAAAAAGCTCAGCGGTTCACTATTCCTGTATTTTTGTCCGCAGCAATTTTCCGGTGTAGGATTTCACTCACGGTTTTACTCCTTCGAAACGAAGAGGGTGCGTGAATGCGACTTAATAACTACGTCGAGAGTACGTCTGTAGGGCCAAGAACACTTAGGAAATAAGAAAACGATTGTCACTGAGGGAGGGATAGACAGAGGAAAGAGAAGAAGGGAGGGGGCACGGGAAAAAAATGTGTTTTCGATTAGCAAGAACACAGCAGCTTTGACCGCTGTACTGTGAGATTTCTACGTGAGTAAGAAGCGAGACGTGTAGAAGTGAGTAAGAGTAAAGGGCTAGGGGACATAAGATGAGTTGTTGTAGGATGGCAGAAAGTAGGTTATGAGTTTTAGTGATATCGAGTGACTGAACATGGGGAAAGCTCAAGACACAAAGTCAATTTCTGAACCATGGTTTATATTGGCAATAATTCCTCCACAGACTGTAGGTACTTTATATAGTCCCTTCTCTATACAGGAGCAATTCCATGCAAATGTCAACCTTACCTTTAAAAAAAATAACGTTCTTAACAAAAGAACAAAACCCTTTTTAAGTTGTCCATTTATGTCTGTATTTTACTGCATTAGTGTGCTGTAATAGAAATTTGAAACACACTCACGTTGTAAACAAGGGCTATATTTAGGACGTGACGACGCTTCAGTGCCGCGTCACGTCCGTAACGTTTCAAGATTAAGTCTATATCATATCATAATTACCAATACATATAACTTCAAACTTTTCTGACAAAGCCAAATTATGTCCATGCTAATTATGATCAACAACTCATCTCTCTTCTTTGCTCTGAACAACCATAACAACCGTAACCATAACCGTTACAGACCTGACCGTATTAAGTCGTATGCATATCACCGGCGCACATTTGTTTACCATGATGCTGCTGTTAGATGACTGACTTATATTCCTGCAATCAGTTTATGGCTTACTGTATATCGGAACATTTTAGAAATTTAATTCATTCATTTATTCTAGTAACATATAAGAAATTAAATTCCAACAACAACGGGAGCACCGTGGGGATTTACAGATCACTACAATGTTCTCATTCTTACAGTATTTGAAAAAATGAGAGAGAGATGAATCATCGCTCTCTCTCTCTCTCTCTCTCTCTCTCTTTCTCTCGCCGTACATCCTGGATATATGGCTGGTTTTCACAGGGATAACACACAGGCATACACTCATTCACACTCGCACTCAAACTTACAGGCAATGTATTGTCTCAAATTCACCGGACCTGCATGTCTTTGGATTGTGGGGGGAAATCTGCGATTTAAACTATTAGAGGTGATCAATGTTTAATATAGCTGTTGATCTAGCTTGCAATTCTGTACCATTCGTGATCTCGTGCACACCAAATTCATGGTCTCTAAACTGAGTCTTGAACAACGCCACACTGGTTACACCTTAACGGCATCACTGAACACAGGTTTAAATAATCCATAACCACTTGGGATACTGTGATTCCAGTTTAAAGTTGACTAATTGTGCAGCCTTACCATGCTGATGCCTCAGAGGTCAAAGTTTGGTGGTTTAAATACCCACTAGAGGTCTCTGTTGAAGTTTTTAAAGCGTTTTATATGCTTTTCCATAGTCAGGTAAGTGCAGCTTTCAGACCCGTGACGTCCATAACAATGGGTTTTCCTCATAAATGCGAAAATGAAAATAAAATAAATATTCTATGTTCTATGGAGAGCCAACCCTTCTCCATTCGGTTTGTATTAATACTTCTGGTTTGTGCATTTTATTTCAGAGAATTCCTTCAAAGTATGTTGTCTCCCAAAAACTTATCTCCTTTTTTGCCACGTCCGTAACGCAGGTATACAGGGGCATCTCAAAAAGATTAGAATATTGTGGAAAAGTAAAAATTTTTTCCGTAATTTAATTAAAAAAGTGGAACTTTCATATATTCTAGATTCATTACACATAAAGTGAAATATTTCAAGCCTTTTTTTTTGTTGTTTGTTTTAATCTTGTTGATTACGGCTTACAGCTCATGGAAATTAAAAATCCAGTATCTCCGAATATTAGAATAAAGAATTTATAATGCAGAAATGTCGACCTCCTGAAAAGTATGTTAATTTATGCACTCAATACTTGGTTGCGGCTCCTTTTGCATGAATTACTGCATCAATGCAGTGTGGCATGGAGGTGATCAGCCTGTGGCACTGCTGAGGTGTTCTGGAAGCCCAGGTTGCTTTGATAGCGGCCTTCAGCTCGTCTGTATTGTTGGGTCTGGTGTCTCTCATAGATTCTCTATGGGGTTCAGGCCAGGCGAGTTGGCTGACCAATCAAGCACAGTAACACCATGGTCAGCAAACCAGTTACTAGACGTTTTGTCACTGTGAGCAGGTGCCAAGTCCTGCTGGAAAATGAAATCAGCAGCTCCATAAAGCTTGTCAACAGATTGAAGCATGAAGTGCTCTAAAATCTCCTGGTAGACGGTGCATCGACTCTCGACTTGAGAAAACACAGTGGACCAACACCAGCAGATGACATGGCCCCCAAATCATCACTGACTGTGGAAACTTCACACTGGACTTCAAGCAACTTGGATTCTGTTCCTCTCCACTCTTCCTCCAGACCCTGGGACCTTGATTTCCAAATGAAATGCAAAATTTACTTTCAATGTTGTGGTTGTGTACTGATCCAGACTGAGACCTTTGCAGGTGTTTTGAGTTAATTACCTGATTAGAGCTCTTCTCAGGTCGACATTTCTGTATTATAAATTCTAATTATAATTTATTCTAATATTTTGAGATACTGGATTTTTTTTATTTCCATGAGCTGTAAGCCGTAATCATCAAGCTTAAAACAACAACAAAAAAAGGCTTGAAATATTTCACTTCATGTGTAATGAATAATATATTCTAGAAAGTTCCACTTTTTGAATTAAATTATGGAAAAATAAATGAACTTTTCCACAATTTTCGATTTTTTTGTGATGCACCTGTATTTCCCTCGTCTAAAATAGAAAACATGAGTATAGACTGATATTTTTCTGATGTCAGGACTCTGTTGTTAGGGGTTATGGAAAATATAAAAAGATGGTTCAGTATACTGATGATAAATACATTCTCTGAGAATTTATACTTCAATGTTTTGACTGTTAATGTCACGTCCGTAATGCTGGAATTGCTCCTAGTGCTTCTCTGGTCTCTTGTTATTCTTTTGCCCTTAGCGGGGCACGACGAAGCCTTTGGCATGCCTCTACTTTCGCATTCTGCCTCTTTCTCTTCCTCCATCGCTGTTGTTTTGATTGGCGATCACATAGGACTGGAGAAGCCAGCCAGGTTCTCTGACTCCCAGGGGGCCCTCTGTGCTGAGGTCACAGCTCTGACTTGCCTCTCAATGATTCTAGACACAGAAACCACCTGCTCTGGGCAAGCCTTCATCCTAAACACTCTAGAGCTGGTTTGAAAGGTTAAAGGGAACAGGATACTACCACTTCTTTGATATAATATAAATGTCGGTGATATGAACATCAGCCATGAAGTGATGCTGGTCTGATGCTGCGATTTTGCATTAAAACCTACGTTTGTATTAGTAGCGAGTGATAAAGCAATGTTCGTACACAACATTACATTATTGTGATCCTAAAGGGCAGTATGTGAAATGGTGCATCATCGACAGAAGTAGGGGTTTTGGCAGTAGGAGTTGGGAATGAGTAGCGTGTGCGAGTTAGGGCGCTTTCAGATGCTCAGCGTTTTGAGGTTGTCTCATCACAAAGGTAGGCGATTCGTACATTTTAAGCAGCGAGGTTGAAGCTGTGCCACATCATCAAGACGTGTTAGAAAACGTAGCTCATTCATAGAGCTAGCCCATTGTGCACATTTCTAAATCAAGCATTTCTCTAAATCTCAGAGAAAAGCTGTAGGCACAGCTCTCTCCATAGAGATACAATGGTTTCACCATTGCATCTGTAAGTGCCCTTATAGCATCGAGGTGCATTTGATTACGTCTCAACTTATGTTTCAATTGAAAAGACACAGTAAGAAGGTACTCAGTCTCAATAAAACTCAAGTATAAATATGCCAAAATAATACTTAAGTATAGGAACAAAGTACAACTACTCAAGTATTTTCCATACCTGGCACAGTCACTAAACTTCAGATCATTCATGTAAAATATTTTCGATATATTCTTTTCAATTATTATTTTAAACAGTTTATTAACTAGGGCCATTGGTTTTAATTGCTCTCTAAGCATCATTTAAAACTAAACTGTCCGGTTGCTTTTAGGGCTTAAAATAGGACCTCTGATAATACAGATACAGTATATGGCCAAAAGTTTGTAGACACCTAACCAATCAGACCCATATGTGCTTGTTGAACATCCCATTCCAGATTTATTCCTTCTGTCATAATAAGCTCCACTTTTCTGGGAAGGCTTTCCACTTGGGGCGTGGCTGTGGGGATTTGTGTTCATTCAGCTACAAGAGCGTTAGTGAGGTTGAGGTCAGGTGCTGATGTTGGAATGTCGAGGAGGCTCCAGTTTCAGTTCATCCCAAAGGTGTTCAGTGGGGTTGAGGTCAGGGCTCTGTGCAGGACACTCGAGTTCTTCTAACTTCTTCCAACCTTAACACACCATGTCTTCATGGACTACACTTTGTGCACTTTGTGTCATGCTGGAACAGGTTTCGGGAATCTTAGTTCCAGTGAAGGGAAATTATAATGCTACAGCATACAAAGACATACTATTCAATTGTGTACTTCCAAATTTGTCTAAGAACCTTCATACAGGTGTGATGGATAGGTGTCCAAAAATATGGTCATATAGTGTGTGTTACTGAGTATAACCTATCTGCTGCTATGCACAGATTGTCAACCCCTCCCTCTATCCTGTCCAAAGCACAGCGCCACTAAGTGGACAACTACCAATAGAAGTGAAGGAATTGAAGGACAGTGGTATGGTCCTTCAACCCAACCCCCAATTTTGGCTCCAGATATTCTTGCCTAGTTACAGGTTCTCAACCAGACAGTATGACTTGTTTGTTGTACACATATAGAAAAGCACTACTGTTTTGCTCGCAAATAGATGGTGGCAATTAGGAAAAACCAGCAGAGAAATTCAGATCATTGTAACACTACTATACAGTAATGAAATACACAACGTAATTCAAAAACAAATAATCTTTTATCCAGAATTTACTTTTTGTTTTTGCTGGAAGGTGTCCGATTTTTAGTCAAATGATTGCTTTTGCATAATGTAGTTTGTGCAGTCATATCAGACTAGCCTGATGCTGTAGTGAGCCATGGCAGTTGAAAGTGAACTACAGCTTAGATACACTCACGAGTGAGAAGTGTAGAGCGATTTGAGGTTGATCCCACCTGCATGGTACTTCTAGTCTGGTGTCTGCTGTGCTGGTAACTAAATAGCATCTGGTCAGCAGAGGGCCTGTGGTGGTCCCTTTCCAGTGATACACGGCCTAGCAACAGTCAGCACTCGTATAACTAATCAATAGCTATGAGAAATGTGGCATTTCACTCCAGTGACAAGTCACTCCAGCGACAGTGAGTTAGGTTAATGATTTGCCAACGTTTTGGTTTTGTTCATAAGCATTGGTAGAAGAAGCAGAGCAAAATATCGAGCTTCAGGATGAGTGCTGTGACTTGCACTGAATGTGAATGAGTGTCAGGAGCTAAAGGGAATCCACACATTCATTTGAATGTTATTTTCATAAGTTGTCTTTAAAATATTTAAAATTATGTCACCTTGAGGTCAGTGGTAAAGGCTAGTTGGATCCTCCGCCACATGGTCAGTATGACTTACCTAGTTGGCCACAGCTGTCAGATGTTTTACCAGTTACAGTCTGATTATCTGTCTGCACCGCTGTGTGACGTACTTTTCGAATTGCATTCAGTGCACTTTTATCAGTTGTTCTAATGTTAATACCACGTGTACTTTTAGAATTACACGTCACGTACAAATGTCTTCTTAACCAATTACTTTATCTCTCTTTCTCACCAGTTTGAAGGTGACGAGGGCTGGGCAGCCAGGAGAGGACATCGTTGCTTCAACCCAACAAATATTATTATATCCCTTCCCATCTACCACCTCCAGCTGGATTCTGCATCTCCCAGTACTGTACTGCTTGTGAGCATACCCTGCTCAGCCCTTCCCTGATTCTCATATCATCAATGGATCAGAGGACACAAGGAGGGCCCACCACACCACCTCCTCTCCCCGCAAATACCCTACCAGTTGAGTGTGAGAAGGAAGGAGGAGGTGGGAAGAAAGACGATGAAGATGAAAAAAGGAAACGGGAGAAAGAAAGAGATGTGGTGCCGGCTGTTCCCTGTAACTCAGAGAGTGGTGCCGGTGACCAACAGCAACAGCAGTCTCCGCAGTTCTCGGTCAAAGAGACCAGCTACTCGGAGGGCAACGTCAAGCTTAAGATAGGCCTCCAGGCCAAACGTATGAAGAAGCCCCCTAAAATCCTTGAGAACTATGTATGCAGGCCAGCCTTCAGAGCAACGGTTAGACATGGAAGCCGAGGCGGTGGACGAGGCAGCCGTCGAGTGGGACCATCCGATGGTAGTGGCAACACTCCTAGTATGCCACATATTAAAGAAGCAGAAAAGGACCCCAGTGTTAATCCAGGAGCGCTTCAGTCATCAGGCGTTCCATGCAATACTGCACCTACACCTTCTCTTCCTCTTTCCACTTCCACCAGCCCTGAAACTCCTGTGAATGGGAATGCACCAGCTAAAAGAGTAAGTTGGTTCATTAGGTCACTTTGGGGTTTTGAAATGGGAAGGGGAGAAAAGCAAAAAATTAACTGACTAGAAGGAATTACATAAACTTTCTGATAAAATGTTGATTAAAGGAGCCAAGCCAACATTTTGGTGGGGATTTCGTTCTAGATTCTTTAAGCTATATATTTTATACGTTACAGTTTTGCTGTCCTTTCAGCAACCAAGGATACGTTTACACAACAATGATGTACTTAAGACGGAAAAGTTTGCGTACGGACAACAACGTCGTCAAAACTATTCCCATTCACACGGCTCCGCGGAAACGACTAAAAGCGTGGTATTATGCATGCCAGGCCAGTAGTTGGCGATGTCGCTTTGTAAAGAAACACTACACGCCTACGCACATAAGCATTTACGCAAGCGTGTCCACCGTATTGATCCGGGCAAGACTGCCCTATAAACAAATACAAGTAAACAGGGGAGCTGCGGTTTTTCTGGATAAAAACCACAATAACGTTTACATTTCTCAAACAATTTCAATGGTTTATGATATACGTGGAGTAGAAAAAAGTTCTGTCTTGAGTAACTTAGAATCTCGATAGTTAAACTTGGAAAAGTATTCATTGACATAAGGAATTGTGAAAACTCACGCTTGTCAAGCATAGAGTCGACTTATTTTTCTTGGTTAATAAATGCTGAGACGTCCCTAATGTAATATAATTTAATGTACATGAAATGTGTTTTTTTTTTCATTGTGGAAATGGGTTTTTCTGATTTCAACCACATCTTTTAGCTCGTTCATTTTTAAATACTGAAAAAAATCTATATAGTGCATCTTTAAGTACTAATAATAGTAATAATCATTGTACCAAAATGGAACAAAATCGGCAAATACAGATCAAATAGTGAGACACTGGCAGTCAGTCTATTTTCTATATTTTATTAGCAATAAAAGGATAGAGACATACTCCAAAACAGACATTTACAAACATAATTATAAGATTTTGAATACCCTTTGTTGGCATAGATGTGGGTTAATAATTTGGCGTATGTAACAAATGTATCTCCGCTGGTCATAGTAGTGATGCAGTAAATCTGCAGTCTGCTGAAGAAGCGTTAATAAACTCAAAACACAGTCCTATAATTTTGAAGTACTCGTATGCATGCCTTTAGACTGAACATGTGAAACGCATGTGCATGATGTCATCGTTTTCACAAATTCTCGTTTTTGTACGTTTACACCGAGACGATAAGGGCATCGTTTTCAAAAACTTGCACTTTGAAACACGTTTTCAAAAGTTTGCATTTTCAGGCCCAGAAACGTTGTTGTCTTGTAAACCACTAACAAAAGCTTTCCGTTTTTAGTTGAAAACATTGTTGTGTAAACGCTTCCCAAGAAAAATCTTTTTTCATTGTTTTTTCTTTGTCTCTCGTCCAGCTTTGCTTCCCATATTACGACACAATACACAATTTTCCCTGTGTATACCAATAGTTAAGACACATAAGGATCTACACAAAATGGCCAAACGTTTGTGGACACTTACACCCATATGTGCTTGGGGAACTTGCCGTTCCAGATTTATTCCCCCTTTGCTGTTATAATAAGCTCCGCTCTCTCTTCTGGGAAGACTTTCCACTAGATTTTGGGGCATGGCTGTGGGGATTTGTGTTCATTCAGGTACAAAAGCATTAGTGAGGTTGAGGTCAGGTGCTGATGTTGGGTGAGGAGGTTCCAGTTCATCCCAAAGGTGTTTAGTGGGGTTGAGGTTAGGGCTCTGTGCAGGACACTCAAGTTCTTTCACCGTCTTCCAATTTTAACACACTATGTCTTGATGGAATTCATTTTGTAGAAGGGAAATTATCATGCCGGAACAGATTTTGGGCCTCTTAGTTCCACTGAAGGGAAATTGTAATGCTACAGCATACAGATACTTTCTATACAATTGTTTGAATCAAACTTTGTGGGAACAGTTGTCCACATACTTTTGGCCGTATACTGTACATTGTGCTGTCTGCATTTATAAGACAAACTGTACAAAATGTTTTTTTCTCTCCTCACCAATGAGATAACCAATGCTATATTCAAAACGGTCATGAGAGAGAGAAAGGGAGAACGAGAGTTTGGCTGTATAACAGCATCCTAGAAATACACTTAATATTTTAATCTAATTTTTTTTTTAATTTATTAATTGTTTTTTATCTAGGTATCTCTATTTCTTTGTAAATGTGTGCAGGAATTTCCTGTATTACAAATGCTGGGCTTGGCTTGTACTATGGGGATGATTAAAATCATGCTAAATTCCTTTAATCCCAAAATGAAAATCAGGCCCCGATATCTACATCCTTTCTCTTTCTCACTTTTTCTTTCTTTTTTTTTTCTAATTGTCTGTGTCTTCTCCTTTGAGGACTTCTTTTCTTCTTTCCATGTCTATGTAATACTGTTTTCTCAAATAAATGGTTAATATTTTTTCCAAGCACACGTTTTTTTGATTAAAAACATACTGTTTATTGTATGTTGGTGTTTACATGTGTTATGTTAAATTAATTCCATTTGGTTAGTTTCAGTCTTTGGAATTTCTGCATTTTTTTTTCTCACTAGGGTCCTCCAAAGCTGGCTTGCAAGTCAGAAGGAAAGGCAGATGTGAAATCCCTTGCATCTTCAGAAAAACCCCTTAACAGTCACTGCCCTGTATCAGACAGCAAATCACACTCCTCTGTAAAAAAGAGCCTTGTATCCCAAACCAACCCACCAGCTCCTACACTACTAAATTCTCCCCCCAGTGCATCTCCACATGACCCCAAAATTGATGGAGTCACAAAACCGCCCCAATACACTTACACGGAGAGCCAGAGGGAGCAAGAAAGAGGCGCTCCAAACTGGGGTACTCCTACAGTCACTGAGAAACTCGCACAGCTTATAGCCACCTGTCCGCCTACTAAATGTCCTAAGCCCAAAGCCCGGAAAGTAACCCCAGCTCCAGCACACAGCAGCTCACCTCCCCTGATCTCAAATTTGCAGCGGCCTGAGCGGGCCATGGCCAACAGGAACACGTATTCCAGGGTAGCTCATCTTGCCCCTCCTCCACCTGTGTCACGGCCCCCAGGTCGTCCATACGGCTCACGAAACAAAGACAGTATCCTGGAGAAGTTATCTGGCATACCTAGAAAAGAGGAAGCTGGTGGACTTTCAAAGGAGATTACAAGTAGCAACAGTAACAGCAGCAACAACATTCCAGCAGTATCTTATAGCAACATTCGCTTAACAACCAATAATGATAGCAATGATGATGATAATAGCAATGGAATAAAATCGCGTCTTGGGCCACATTCATCCACACCTTCTCTTTTCTCCTCTTCCTTGGAGAGAATAGGGAGTGGGATCAGCCACCAGGTGATGCCTGCCTCACTTGGATCAAGGATAACTGCAAGCCCCTTACGAACAGAGGAACCCATTGATAGACAGAAAGAGAGAGACAAAGACATTTTTAATCTCAGAGAAATAAGTAAAGGCTCTTCCCCTGCAATGTCAGGGAAGCAGGACACTAAAGAAAAGGGGCCCTTCTCTGTACCTCGTGGAGAGAGGGGAAAAAGCCTGAGTCCACCTAAACGAAGTCCTGCACAAGAAAGTCACACTAGTGGAGAACATAGCCCTGCCGAGTCCACCAAATTCACTGCTTCTCCTTCTATCCCTACCAGTACTAGTCGCAGCCTCTCACCACTTTGTGATGACCATGACCCTGCATCCCCTGGATCACCAGCAGAACAGGAGTCTAAGCCTCTGAAAAAGCGGCGGGGTCGAAGACCTCGCTGGACTAAGGCAGTCAGTCGCACCCAAAGAGCGTTAGAAGATGCTACTCCTAGTCAAACCAAATCCACCACACTGCCTACCGACCTTTCACCCTCCCCACCCATTCGTCGACCTGTTGGAAGGCCACCAAATGCTAATCGTGTGCTCCCTGTTGTCTCTGAGCTCTATTCTCCACCACCCAAGAAAAGGGGCCGGCCTAAGTCCAAAATGCCAACACTGGATGCCCCTACACGTGGTCGGTTGCCTCTCAAAGTGACTACCCCAAAAGTATACTCCATGTCCAAAGAGGAGCAGGATCCCCCTGTCTTGCACCCAGAGGTAGACCTGAATCCTCCTAAACCCATGCCACGAAAGAGAGGAAGACCAAAACGCTTACCTCCAACCCTACCCCAGGAGACCCAGCCTCCAACTCTTGCTCCAGAGCCAGGGGATACTGTGGCAGGCGACAAGTGCTTTCACAACAAAGGCAATGGGCAGCTCATAATGAAGACGATTATCGGCAAGATCAATAAGATGAAGACTGTAAAACGCAAGAGGTTTCTCAGCCAGATCCTGTTGCAGTCAGGAACGGGAAATGAGCCGGAGGTCACCAAAAGTACAGGCATGTCAGGGACAGTGGCTTCTGCTTCACAATCTCTCTCAACCCTTGCTGCGACATTTGGTGGTAAACTTGGACCACAAATCAACGTAAGCAAAAAAGGGACAATATACATGGGAAAAAGAAGGGGCCGCAAGCCAAAAGCACCAGCCAACAATTCACCAGGTGCCCCTACACCACCACCCGAACCTTTTTTGACCCCAAACACTTCTTCCCCACACCACTCACATCAGTCTTTGGCTTCACAGAACCAGCAAAACCAGATTCCCCCCTCAGACATTTTCCCCTCACCTTCACTTTCCCAGTCTAGTGGAGGACAAAGCCCCATCAGTGACGCTAGTTTTGTGGAACCTGGGTCAGTCCACTTGATGTCCCACTCACACTGTAGCCACCACTCATTTCCCTTTACCCCACCGGCTCTTTCAGCACCTTCCCCACGTTCTTTGGGAGTTTCCACGCCTTTGCTCTCCTCTCAGAAGAAGCCTTCTTGCAGAGGTCACCACCATCACCATCACCACTACCGACAACATTACCATTGTCGCAAGCTCTCACCTCCCAGGCCCCTATTGCCTACATCTCCTGCTCCTCTTAGTGAGCTGAAGGAGGCCACACCTTCCCCAGTCAGTGAGTCACATAGTGAGGAGACTGTGCCCAGTGACAGTGGCATTGGAACTGACAACAACAGTACATCAGATCGTGGGGAGAAGGCTGGGAGTGCTAGTGGGTTAGCTGGGTTAGGTGTCTCACAGAGTTTGACCAATGGGCTACTAATGCCTGGAATGATGGGGTCATCATTGGGCATCGGGGTAGGGCATAACCCCAGAGGCAGTAGGAGACATTCATCTGCTGAACTTCTTGATTGTCCTTCACCCACACCATCCCCACTTGGAGAGAGGTCGTCAGCTGATCCACGGCGACCACACCCATTGGCTCCTGCTTCAGCACTAGTGGGCCACAAAGAGAAGCATAAGCATAAGTGCAAACGGCGTGGGCATGGATGCCCAGGCTATGATAAGTTGAAAAGGCAGAAACGCAAACGCAAGAAGAAGTACCTGCAGCTGCGTTCACGGAGGCAGGATCCTGACTTCCTGGCTGAGCTTGATGAGATATGCGTACGGCTTTGTGGAATACGAATTTCACACCGCACACCAGCTCTTCGCTTGGGCAGCAGCCTGGGTCTCGGTACAGGAACAGCTGGCACAAGTCATGGAGTTGGTATGGCTAGTACCAGAGCAGGCAGTAGCATTGGCGGTGGCACCAACCCCACACCTCATCATTACTTGCATAGAGACCTTTTACCCACAATCTTCAGGATCAACTTTAGTGGGTACTACTCACCCCACCCAGCATACCCATGCGATTCCCTGCACTATGTCCGTAAGCCTGATCTCAAGAAAAAGCGTGGAAGGCCCCCCAAGCTTCGAGAGTCAATGTCAGAGGTGCCTTTTGTTCCTGGCCTAGCGTTCCCCCTTACCAGTGGAGGGTTCTATCACCCGTCTTATGGTGTCCCATACTCCTCAGCCCCTCTTGGACTTGGTTATTATCGGGGCTATCCCCCAGCCAGTGCACTGTACCCTCACCCTCACCACCAGAATCCACATTCTGCCCCATCCCACCATGGCCACCATAGTCCTTCCTTCCCTCCACCTCCTCCTCCTTCATATGTTCATCATCATCATCACCCTCCCCACCTGCTTCTCAACCCTTCTAAGTTCCACAAGAAAAAACATAAGCTTCTAAGACAAGAGTATCTCAGTGGGGGACGTTCAGCAGTGCTGTATCCTCCTATGTCTTCTGAACTGTCATTTAGCTGGCACCATAAACACAAGCACAGACATAAACATCGTGACCGGTGTGGAGAGGAAGAGGGCGATGATGGTGGAGGAGTTGGTAGTAGTGGTGGTGGTGGAGGGAGAAATGGAGGCGAAGGCATGGGAGCAGGAAGAGGAGATCGAGCGAGAAGAGGGGGAAGCATGGAATCACTCAAGCATTGCGGGTATGGTCCGGATGGCTCAGCTGACTCCAGTGCTAACAAGCAGGCAGCTGCTACCTCTGGCAACTCCCCCTCTTCCTCCTCGTCATCCTCAGCAGAAAGGTACAAGCAGAAAGAAGCCTCTATGTCCTGTCTGGTGCCTTCAAGACTATCCTTGGGCCAAGGGAGTCGGGGGCACCATACTGCGGACTCTTGGTTCAGGATTGGCAGCTACGACGTTGATTACTCCAAACTCTCCCACAATCAGACTCTTGGGCAGGGGGCATTCTCTGATGGACATGTGCATAACTCAATGGGTTGCTCAGACAGTGAGGATGAAGATCACACTTCACCAAATGAGGAACAGGACTCAGGCCCCCACACAAACCTTTTTGCTTCAGCCCTTACTCGGACTTCTCTTAGATGTAATCAGGGCAGGAAAGGTGGGAGCTCTGAGGGCTCAAGTCTGACTCGTTTGGACAGATCAGTGAGGAAAGATCTCTCCACATCTGCTGAGAGGAGAGAGTCAGGTAAATGAATTCATGA
The DNA here is from genome assembly GCF_001660625.3 of Ictalurus punctatus. Lineage (NCBI taxonomy): Eukaryota > Metazoa > Chordata > Actinopteri > Siluriformes > Ictaluridae > Ictalurus > Ictalurus punctatus. The sequence goes on along the minus strand of NC_030427.2, from coordinate 18,985,408 downwards.
AAAAGTTTTGAATAGCAATGAAATGTACTATTATGTAGTTTTTAGATTTCGATTTTAGCCTGCCTTTCATTTCTAAACAATCTTGACAAGTGACTGAATAAAAATCAGATCTTGACCCTCTGAGGTGACCCAGATTTAGTTTTTGTGCATTGTGAAGGTTACAGAATTAATGCAGCAAAATGGACTATTATAGCTGTTAGTAATGTGTCCGGCAAAATTTGATTGCATTGTGGAATTCTTGGCTTCCATAAACACCTTTATGGTTAATCTTTTATTGAAAGAAGACTATTAATGGCTACACGGATGTCAGTTGCACATATTTATTATATAGCTGTTAGCATTCAAATGTCTAAAGCCAAATGTATACTTCATTTTTTTAGTCCTACACATAGCCTTTCAAAGTATTCTCCATTTGACATGTAAGCGTACACAGGCAGTCGACGCATGCAAATTACAACAACTTGCACTACCCCTCCTGGCCTACAAGGCTAAAATTATACAAATGCAGGTACTTTCTAACCTTCTCGCACAATCTCTCAGCCACATAGCCATCCATTGTTGTTCCAACTTGCACTCTTTTCCATCTCTTCCGTTTATTCGTTGTTTTTTTCTTAGACTACCTTGAGAATCAACGGCCCTGGTTCACTGTTGCCACCTTGTGGAACAAATAAATAATGCAAAATAATTAAATGTCCATGTGTGACCTATCTGGCGGCACGCGTACTCTGCAGATGACGAAATTTGCGTCACGTGAACTGTACGCTGTTCCTAGCGTACGCGTGAAAAGTGAAGTATACTTTGGGCTTAACCCTGAATTCACACCGGACTGCATCACAGGAGCGTAGTGTAGCGATTGTCTGTCCCACATGCAACTTGCACAGGAGCACTCTTAATTTTTATTAAGAAAGAATTATATCAATAATAAATTAATGCTCGTATGTACAGCCTTGCCCGTGAAACATTGGGGACAGGGACAGACGAAGCTGGGAAGTTGCAAATGTAGCACAGCATAATAAAACCATGGTTATAACAACATGGAAGGCAAGCATAATGTGTAATTGTTGCATGTGGTACACATCCAAGAAGTGCTTCTGAACCTAAAGTTCAACTATATTAAATGTCTGCCGCGTTATGTATCCACCAATGTGTTACAACTGGCAACATGATTTAAAGTGTGTATTGGTTTGTATGTACATGTACATGCATATGTACAGCATCCCTTGTGACAAAAAAAGTATTAGATGTCTGGGTACTAGGTCATGAGTACCAGTGTTCATTGATTGTACATATGAGTTACATTGGTTAAAAGTAGGAGAATGGAACAGGAAAGAGTGTTTTATAATATTTAGGGTGTATGGTTGAAATTTGGCAAGTGATTTTAGGAAGAGAAGAAGGTGGGTGGACCTACTGAACACTGTAGTGAGAGAGACTCATAAAGAAAGAAAGATAAAGGGTTGATAAAGATTTGATTACCTTTACAAGTTTAGTCAGAAACTTATTGCATTTTATGAACCACTTGTTTAAATCCTCTTTTTTTCCCTCAAAGATTTTCCCTACTATTTAATTCAGGCCATATTTCATAAAATCAGAATTAGTAATTTGCATATATCAGCTCTCCATTTACCCCTTCTTTCCTGCGCACTCAGCGACCATGAGCAAAAGTGCATCTGCACCGTTTTAGTGTGGCAGACACATTGAAAAATTCACGTATGAGTTATATAAGTTAAGTTAATCATATACGACAAAGTTGATCTGATCTTGCTGAGCTTCACTCTGTGAAGCTCAGGACGCTAATGACCCATTTAAATGAGAAAACAACAAAGCTCCTTTTAAGCCATTTTAAATTAAATGCAGTTAGCGCTGCTTCAGTGTAGCGCTTTAAACTGAAATCGCTGAAAGAGGGGATGTAACAGACATGTGCACACAAAACCAAAATCTTCCTTTATTTTCATGTGCAAAATACACCATATACTTGAAATACCGTGTACACATGACTTGTGACTTGTGTGAAAACATAAAAGCTGTAAATACCCCTACATTCCTCCACACTTTTCTAGCACTGTTGACTAGTTATTTATGTCGTTACTGTCAGTCACTATGCAGTATGACACGCCCACATCGTTCTGATCCTGGCATAAAATAAGTTCTTCTGTAGCTTTTAGTTCAAACGTACAAAACATTTGTATGAAACGCTAAAGACTACATAATATATACTTTTTTTTTCAAGATTCAAAATATCTAAAATCTTGTCATGGGCTTTCACTGATCTATCTCTTCTTCTCAAAGGAAACTGTGGTATACAGACACGATACGGTCAGTTTAGCGCACCCGATTTTTCGGAGGCTCCTCCCCACCGACACCATCACCATACTCCTCTGTCTGTCTCCCACTCGTCCTCCTGCGTCTCTGTCTGTGGCCTGGAGCAGCCAGGGGCGAGTCCATCCGCACGATCTTCACAGCCTGCATGCTGCTTGGACTCTTCCCCCTCCCGTTCTTCCCAACGTTCAGCCCCACCTCCTCCCAAAAACAACTTACATCATGTCAACAAGATCCTCCGGGCGAAGAAGCTGCAGAGGCAGGCACGCACGGGAAATAACATGGTTAAGAAAAGGGGACCGGGGCGGCCCCGCAAGAATCCGCTACCCTCGCCATCAGTATTGCTCCCAACGTCGCCGCCGCCACCAGAGCCCGAACCGGAGAAGCACAGTAAAGAATGGGAGGAAGACACGGTTACAGATGCCATTGAGTCTGTTATACAGAGGCAAAAACGAAAAGGCCGAAAGAGGAACCGCTGGGATAGGGACAGGGATGAAAATGGAGAAGATGAAGATGAGACCGTGCATGAGAGGGAGGAAGAAGAGGAGGAGGAAGCAAGGCCAGAGGCAAGAGAAGAGGAGATGGTGACGCGGGGACAGCCGACAGGAGGGAAAGGATGGCTGCCACATGAGGAGATGCAAGGCTTTCAAAGGTCTGCCTTTTCTTTTATTTAATCTAAATCTAAGTTCATGCATTTTATTAACTTCGACTACAGCTGTTGTCGAAGTTATGATAAAACTGTGGCCTAATGATTTGACCAAATGATTCAACTAAAGCAAAAACTCCTGGGTAAACTTAACGTAATTGTGTTTACCTTTTAGTGCTGTGGAAGGAAAATCTGATGGCCACTCCTCCCCTGAACGCACAGGTCCAACCCCCATGGTACAAGCCCCACCCACACCAGTGACTACCCAACGGGAGAAAAAAGCTGCTAGGCCACCCAAGAAGAAATTTCAGAAGGCTGGCCTTTATTCCGACGTGTACAAGACGGATGAGTATGTCTAGCACATAAATCTTTCTGAATGGGTTAGTTTAGGTGCAGAACATTTGTCTTACCAAGCTTTCCTTACGATTGTGTTAACACCGCACCACTGTCGTCCTATCTTCCTTTCTCACCATCAGTCCACGTGGTCAGCTGCTACAGCTAAAGAAGGAGAAGTTGGAGTATATTCCAGGTGAACATGAATATGGCCTGCTTCCTGCTCCCATTCATGTTGGTAGGTCCACTTATTAACAGCCAAGTGATTTATTTATTTGTTACATTATTACTTCATACAGATAGCAAAACACAAACCGAAAACAACTATAAAATAAAAGGTCTTGTGTAGGATTACTGTGTGTGTGTGTGTGAACAGTGCCATGTTATAGCTCTGCTAGCTGTTGGTTCTATTTAAATCTCTGTTGCTCACTGAGCAGATCACTGAGCGTTCATGCTGATTGTTAGTTAAACATTTGCTGGCTGTTGGGTTATAAATTGATTGGCTAGGTATTCAGTGACGTTGCATAAAACCGCAATGTCTATTATTAACCACCTTCTTACCTCTTCTTCTCTCCAGGGAAGTATTTGAGACAGAAGCGCATAGATTTCCAGTTGCCTTATGACATCCTGTGGCTTTGGAAACACGACCAGGTAGTTTGTCTGTGCAACTTTGCTTAATTTTACACAACTCACTTTATCACCTTATATCCATTATCAACAACCTATTATTATTATAATTATTATTATAATTATTATTATTATTTCAGCTGTATAAGAGACCGGATGTCCCTCTCTACAAGAAAATAAGATCCAGTAAGATTCTACAGTTTTCCATATGCAAATAAACATTCACACTCGTACTTTCTAGTACATAGGGTATGTTGTACGAGGTTGTTTATCGTTAATAACCTAATCATATTCTCTCCCTTAGACGTCTACGTTGATGTAAAGCCGCTCTCAGGCTATGAAGCCACTACCTGTAACTGCAGGTCCCCTGAGGACCACAGTGCTAAGGGCTGCATGGATGACTGCCTTAACAGGTAATAATAGGATTTGATGCTTTTAAACAATCCTCTATTTTGAACTATCTTAACCATTATTTATATGTACAGTCAGGGCCATAAATATTTAAATGCTTAGTCAATGTTATTGTTATTCTAGCCCTCTGTGACAGTATATTGGAATTCAAATGGAATAATGATTATGATCTGAAAGTGCAGTGCGGTTACAGCACTTTTTTATTTTATTTTATATTTGTCATGCCTTCCACCCACACGTCTCCCTTTTAAGGGACCAAAAGTATTTGAAGAAACTAACTTAATCAAATTAGATTGTCATTTGTAATACTTGGTTGCAAATCCTTTGGCGTCAATGACTGCCTGAAGTCTGGAACGCACAGACATGACCAGACGCTGGGTTTCTTCCCTGGCGATGTTCTACCAGGCCTTTACTGCAGCTCTTTTCACTTCCTGCTTGTGCTTGGGGCATTTTGTGTTCAATTTTGCCTTCAGCAAATGAAATGTATGCTCAGCATAACTTTGCAGAACTTTCCATTTCTTTGACTTGAAAGATAAGTTGGGTTGCTTTCGATGTATGCTTTGGGTCATCATCCATCTGCACTCTGAAGCACCGTCTAATGGGTTTTGAAGCTTTTAGCTGAATCTGGGCAGATAATACAGCCCTGTACACTACAGAATTTAGCCGGCTGCTTTTGTCAGCAGTCACATGATCAATAAATAAAAGTGAACCAGTTCCACTGGCCAGTACACGCCCACGCCATAAGATCATGTGTAGGTCATTTCTTTCTCCAAACTCTTCTCCTCAATCATTCTGGTACAAGTTATCTATAGGCTGTTGCTCTGTACAGGCTTTTTTTCTGCCAAACTCTTAATCTGGATATAAGTATGTCAATTAAAGCTGAAAGTCTGCACTTTTTGTCAATGTACAAATATTTATGGATCTGGCTGTATATAGTGGTCAGGGTTTTAGTGTCACCGGTACACTATACTACATTTACTTTTTAAAATGTCCACTTAAATAAAAGCAGGTTGACTTATCAGAGTTTCTGCTAAGAAATTTTCATGCCGGCCAACAGGTCCGGGAATGATACAGTTTACCCGACAATCATCATCTCATCTCATTCCGGTGTTTATTTTGCACTGTGATGTTTTGGACTATGCATAGTATATGTGATTGTGTCAGTGGGGGCGTAGTCGAGCGTCAGCTGTTGGCCCGAGTTTACTTGTGTGTGTCTGTTTGTGCTTTCAGAGTCTCCCGTAACGAGCGAGAGATAGAGAGTTGACCAGCACAGAGATGTGTGTGTGTGTATGTGTCATTAAATGGGTCTGTTGAAAAGCGAAATTAAAAATGGAGAGATGTGCAGACGGAAACCTTATTTAGGTGTTCAACTGAACGTACTTCGTCTATCGTTTACTCCGTGTTAACATTTTCCCGGACATTGTGTCCAATTTTTAATTTTATCATCCAAATTTGTAACGGTTAAAAACTGGTATTAACTGGCTAACGGAAACTCTGATATATATCAAACAGTTTATATATATATATATATATATATATATATATATATATATATATATATGTATGAATATGTATATATATATATATATATATATATATATATATATATATATATATATATATATATATATATATATATATGTATGAATATGTATATATATGTATACACACATTTGTTTTTGGAGAACCACTCTGTTGAACTCCCTCACTTCCCTTAACGATTAATTGTCACACCTGTCCAAACCTTCATTTGTAGCCCTCAAAGAAAAGTTGTTCTTGAAAATTTCTTGAAATCCCAAATATTGGGTGGTACAAAAAAAAGTAGATCATTATATGATCAAGTGCACCTCGTTATATCATGATTCTTCCATCACGCTCTCTTTTTTTCACCCGTCCGTCTCTATCTCCCACATTGCATTCTTATACCCATCTTCTGTGTTCTCTCTCTCTCTCTCTCTCTCTCTCTCTCTCTCTCTCTCTCAGGATGATTTTTGCTGAGTGTTCCCCCAGCACTTGTCCATGTGGAGAGCATTGTGATAATCAGCGAATCCAGAGGCACGAGTGGGTTCAGTGTCTGGAGCGTTTCAGGACGGAAGGAAAGGGTTGGGGAATCCGCACTAAAGAGCCACTGCGTTCTGGCCAGTTCATCATCGAGTACCTGGGAGAGGTGGTCAGCGAGCAGGAGTTCAGGTTAGCCCCACGCTGGATTCAAAGCTCAAGAGTACCATTTATTATTATATTTTGAATCACTAATAGGAGGTTTTGTGATGTCTTCTAGGCCCTGTTCAGCACAAAATTGTCGATTTGATAACATACAATGTAACGACTAATTAGGGAAGAATGGGGATGAAATGAGTTAGAATCTAATGATTACAGCAACTTGTAAGCTTTTGAAAGATGCATTGATTATTTTACATTTTAAATGTATTGATTATAACTTTCGTAACATCATAAATTAACTTTAGTATTTAGATTTTTTTAATGCAGTTTATTTCTTTGGTCTTTCACGTCCACATAGCCAACCATTTAACTAAGCAGTTTTTGTATGTTTAATATTATGCTTGGACATTGTCCATGATGAACAACAGTTTACCCAGTTTAGCATACTTCCTTAAACAGTCAATTCCAAAGAGACCATGTTGGTACCTATGACCTCTCAAGTCTTCCTAATTAGTTTTCTGCCTTTCTGCCACTGTGGATCATCTTGCTAGACATATTAAAGGACCAGAGCTTCCTCAAAATGTAGTGTCTGCCTTGTCCTTCACTGTATACTGTCTATCTGTAGTATGTATCCAGTCCGGTCTGTTTTCTACGGGCACCCCCAGGAACTCCTATGTTTCCATCACCTACCAATGTCTCCCAATGTGTCTCTCCCAATCCATCACTATCTCATTTGTCTTGGCCACATTAAGCTGTAGGTTGTTTATCCCATACCACTTGATGAAGCTGTTGATCACAGCCCTATATTCCGACTTCTGCTGCAGCAGTGTGATCACGGCACGTATGTAAATTACGCTTGTAATCTGAGCTGTGAACAAGTAAGGAGACAGAACGTCCCCCTGCGGAGCGCCTTGCCGTGCTCACTGTCTGGTCCCAGACACAGTTCTGCAAACGCATCTGGATGTCATATAGTCAGTGATTAAGGCAAATGTGGTAGTGTCCTCCAGCATCCCGCTTAGCTTCTTGCCAAGTAATGAGGGCAGTTTGGTGTTAAAAGCACTGGAGGGTTCCCGAGTGGCGCAACACAAAAGCATACGCCTCATCATTAGGAGATCATAAGTTTGAATCCCAGTGATGCCATGCTACCGCCATTTGCAAAATTGGCCCTGCTCTCAGGGTGGGAGGCTTTCAGGGCCTGACAGTGCTGGGATTTGAATCAATAGTCCAGTTCTTAACCATTAAGCTACCACTGCCCACATGCTTACCTCACCATCCTTGGTTGGAAGGTATCATGTTATAAGAGTTAGCTGGTGGATGAGAATTGGCAAGCCCAAATTTGGAAACACTGGAGAATCAAAATACGTGACACTCACAGTGGCAAAATCATCATAAATATTTTAGTATGGTGTTGGACCACCATAAGTTGCAAGAATAGCTTAATTGTGACATGGCAGAGATTCTACAAATCTCTGGAACTCTACTGAACCATGCCAGTAAAATATCCTGACGTCATAACAGAGCCACCGGACCCACTCACTGTAGGGCGCACATTGCAATCAGAAGGTAATAAGCTCAGTGAGACCAGACCCAGAAGGTGGTCTGACTCTCATCGTTGTCGGATCTGAGATCGGATCATTATGGAGAAAATTCCTGCTGGATTTTACAGGGTGTCAGGAACCAACAGGAATCTGTTGAGCAAATATGTCCATCCAAAAATGTTGAGCAAGATAAACACTGCAAAAAAAAAAATCCATTATACAGCTGCTTGGAAAATAGTTTTACTATAATTTAATAGTTTTACTACTGGTTCCAGACTTTAAGGACACCGTGTATTGTGTTTTAAACATTACAAATCACTCTTTTATCATCCATAGTGACATGGATTACTATAGTAACCTCCTCTCCCTGCAAACACAGTGTATATTGTTTAGTTGTCCCCTAACAGACAGCTGTCCAGAGATGATCCTTTCATCTGCACATATGGGGGTTGTCATGATAATTGTTTGATTTTGATATGAAGTAGATTATCACGATTCTCAATAATAGTATATCTTAGACCTCTATCATAAGATCTCCCCCAAAAATATGCTGGAAGCTTTTTGTTCCATGAATAATTTTTATTTATTTTTTTTAAACCAAACTTGCCTAACAGAAGGTCCCAGGCCCTATCTGTGCTCTTGCCAAAGTCAAAGGCAATATCCTACTCCACAAACAAAGAGTGAGGTTTGGGCGTATTTAACTTGCCTTGCTAACAAAGCCAACAGACACGAGAGCAACAGGTGCTTTATGTAACACTTGTTATAAATCCCTACACTGTAAAGCAGGCACACTTGTCCAGGCATCCTAACCTCTACAAGAACCTGAAAATTCAGCAGCATAGCTAATAAGCCATTACGTCAAGGCATTCATCAACTTGCACACCACAACAAATAATGCTTTTCCTGGTTTAAATCTTGAACTAACTGTCTGTAGGAGTCGAATGATGGAGCAGTACTTCTCTCACAGCGGTCAGTACTGTCTAAATCTAGACAGCGGTATGGTGATCGACAGCTACCGCATGGGCAACGAGGCGCGCTTCATCAACCACAGCTGTGAGCCCAACTGTGAGATGCAGAAATGGTAAGAAACGTGAAGAATCAACTCATTATCTAGGGCTGATGAGTTCCGCGTATGAAATTGCTCAGCGTTAGTCAGAATTGATTGTGCACAAGGATTCAGCGGTGACCTCATGGAGGTTCAGCGAGCCCTTAAACAACAGTGTCGAGGACTGATGTGTTCCATAAAACTCGAGTGGACAATTAGTGTATACTTTAAACCGGTCTTTCTTGGTTACTACAGCTGTAGTTGTACTGAGTGATTGTGATGAGTAAGCCATTACGATAAAACATTTTCTACATATTAAGCTCACAGATGTTGATGATAATAAATGGCATGATTAGCCAAATGTAAACATTCTTTGGAACAGGACATACTCACGATCTAAGTTACAGAGCTAACATCTGCTTTGTACCCAAATATATACCCATAAACACACACACACAGACACTGGTGAAAGAGTGCTTCCAGACTAGGGGCTGGTGTGTCATCCATCTTGTAATGGAAGAACGACTGTTTAGCAAGAGGGTGGAGGACACAGCTGTGCTGTCCATTAGACACTCATACTCACAAATGTGCATTCCTTTACTCATACCCGAAGCCGTGTGTGACCGTGACTACAAACCAGTGGGTCTTACAGGGCTTTGGTGTAGTAGAGCTTGAGTTTCTACCAGTTTTACTTCAACTTCAGCTTAGCAGTGGCCTAGAACGTATAGTTAAAGACCGTCCTGTTAGACCAATGGGAAGCAGCTGATTATAAAAAGCTCTGCTCCCCTGAATTTTTGTCACAGAAGACTACTTTCAGAGCTGAAAATATGCTACACTCGCTGTTTTTTTCCATGTGGGAAATGGGAAAAAAACTATTTTAGCCGTCCCTGGCTTTTACAGTTATATGGTGAGAGAGTGGCTATTGGTTCTGTTCTGTTGTAGTGAACTTCAAACATTCATGCAACAGTTTGGACTGAAATATCAGCATGGCATCAACATCGGGCAAAATCGAGTAGCTCAACAGCAAGCTAGCCAGCTGATATTATTTTTATGAGTGATAACTCTAACGTTGACGATGATCTTCTCAAAACAGTGAGTGATTAGTACGGTCAGTGTTACAGATTTAACCAAGGGGACTTTACACTGTTCACAGTGCGAACGGCCACGTTGATTTGACGTCAGTCTGTAAGCAGGGATGGAACTGGTAGGTTAAAAGACGATGCCAAGCTGACGAGTTGAAATTTCAAGTTGAGGGGTATTTGCAGAGGTTTTTACAAGTTATATGTGCAGAATTTCACATCGAACACAGCAATAGTTCAACTGACCAATCAGGTCGCAAGTTGAGGAGGAAGCGTAAACTTGAAAAAACAAACATGGAGGACAGAGTGTCAGTAAAAAAAATACTAAAAAGTCTAGTTAGTGAGCCAATATGAGAAGATTTGCAACATGCTGAAACAAGACTATTTGTTTGCCAATAATCAAAGTTTACTCAAATTAAATTTGCTAATCTTTAAATGAAGCATTTGCTCACTCTGTGTATCCTACTTGCAGTCAAATGTTAATAAATAATATACATATACATATATAATAAATAATATACATTTCCTTCTGTTATTTCCAGGTCAGTGAACGGGGTGTACAGGATTGGATTGTTTGCCCTGAGAGACATGGACAGTGGGACAGAGCTCACTTACGACTACAATTTTCACTCCTTTAACACTGAAGAGCAGGTGTGTATGCAAGGGGCCACTTATCTTCTACATCAACATGTCAGACACAAAAACAAAAAAACAAAACAGCCAATCAATCATAATCCAGGCAACAGAGCTGGACGTAGCCAGGTCCACCTTCTCATTTAACATGATGAAAGGGTTTTTGCAGTAGACTAAAGTAAAAGTTATGGCTTACATGAGGTTAGAAGGTTACAACTCATTGTTTTCTTAATCTAGTGTGTCTGTTGTTCTAACAGAGTTTTACATAACCAATACGTTAGCACAGCTGAATATTAACTAATTTTTTAGTAATGTTAGCATTACATATCACCTTAACCCTTTAAAGCATGGTGTTTGCCATATGGCAACAGTGAATTTTTTCCAATGTTCTGATAATTCAACAGTACTATTTTCTTATGTAACTAGGGAAAATGGCTCTTTTAGACTTGACATAACATAAAAATGCCATGTCACATGACCAGGAAGTGCTGTTTGCGCTTCCTTTTCTGCAGTCACATGGCATAGTGAAGGTCATCATCGGAGGCTCTCAATTTGATAAGTTTTTCAATAATTAGGCAAAACTACTTAAAGGGAAAAAAATTCAACTCTATCTATTCATATTTGTGTTTTGTCATTTAAACAGTTGATGTATTTTGAATATTCTTTTAAAAGGTAAAATGTAATTGTTGCTAAATGGCAACAACATGCGACTGTTGTATGTGCATTCATGAAGTGAAACAGGCCTATACAGTAAAACAGACACTAGGCTTTGCTAATAGTAAGGCCTGTAATCTTTCTGTAAAAGCAGCTTGCAGGACTAGGTTTATAGCTGCTTGCACTGCACCAGTGTACTGTGTGTACTGCAAAAAGGAAATATTGTTTAATTCTGGTATCACTAACAATCCAACATGACGAAACGTGAGATAAATATTGACAAATACCCATCTGTGTACAGTGTGTATACGATACAGTGGTGGGATTGCTTGAAATATTAAAAAGCATATGATATTTTAAAAAAAATCTAATTTATGGTAATATATAAGGCTAAGTCAAAAATGCGACATAAATTAGCAACCGGAAGAATTTTTTTTTCCAGAGGAATCCAGAACAGGATAATGTTTTGTGACAATAAAAAAATGCAAAGTAAATATATATATAACGTTCTTATTTGACTTACCCTCATAAAAAATATGAATGGTTTAAAAAATACATTCACAAAAAACATTTAATAAAATACGCATTTTTTTCCCTAAAATGACTGAACACTATAATATTAATATAGGTGCAAATGTAAAATAACAAGTTAGAACCATAATATTTTGAATATCACATTCAATTAAGTTGATTATAGATAATTGTATGACGTTTCGCTCTTAGCCCAGAGAGAACCTTATGATCCTAGGCTTGTTATTCCTTTTCATTCACGTCAATGTTATTATTCACTGTTAGAAAGACGCCATGTTGTCTTTATTCCCGAACAGCAAGCGTGTAAGTGTGGCTCAGAAGGCTGCCGTGGCATCATCGGCGGAAAGAGTCAACGACTCAACGGCCTTCCTGGCAAAGCGGGAGGATCAGGAGGCGGGGCACGAAGGCTTGGGAGGCTGAAAGAGAAACGCAAATCAAAGCACCATCTTAAAAAACGAGTGTGTGAAGTAATAAACATTCGTGAATCAAAGGTGTTATTTTTCTTTTCTTCTTTTTCCCCCCATCCTCTAGTAATAACACACACGTACGTATTTTTTGTCCCCAGGAGGAGGAATCCAGCGACAGCAGCAAGTTTTTCCAGCACCTTCTGATGAAGCCGATGTCTAACAGAGAGAGGTAGAATCCGATGACGATGACTTTTCCGTGACGAATCGAAACATGTCCCATCGTACTCAAAATAAGTCTTACTGATTGCAGGAACTTTGTCCTGAAGCACCGAGTGTTCCTGGTGCGTAACTGGGAGAAGATGAGGGACAAGCGGGAGCTGTTGAAGAGGGAGGGAGAGAGGGAGCGAGAGAAGGAGAGCAGCCTGTCACAGTACGCCCGGTGGGGAGGTGTCATCCGTGATGATGGGAACATCAAATCAGGTGTGTGTACACATGTGGGACACATCTACACTCAGGTTTATTACAGACGGTAGTGCTGAACCTATTTACACACCTCTGATTGTGTGTGTGTGTGTGTGTGTTGCAGATGTGTTCCTTACACAGTTCTCAGCGTTACAGACCTCGCGTTCGGTGCGTACACGCAGACTCGCCGCCGCTGAGGAAAACACCGAAGTCACTCGCACAGCTCGTCTTGCGCACATCTTCAAAGAGATCTGTGACATGATCACCAGCTACAAGGGTCAGTACACACACGCGCACACACACACACACACACACACACACACACACACATACACACATACACACACAAACATGTGGAATCATATTTAAAAACCGTAAACCCATAGTGTACCAATCCTTAAAGGATTTCGTCATGGTTACTTTGTGTTCCGAAGAAGAACGAAAGTCTTGTGGGTTTGGAACGACCTGAGGGGGGGTAACTCATTTTAGGTTGAAGTATCCCTTTAATCACTGTTAATCACTGAGAAATACACTACCATTCCACACAGCTATATGGTACTTTAATTAATCTCGTTAAGCATGTAAACTATAACAGTATAACAGACGTATCGTCTGTGCGTCCCAGAGAGATGATATGCTTTATTTGTGCTGATAAACATGCGAAAAATCTCCACGTAACTATCACGTCAGCCGCAAAAACATAACAGGAGACCATATTGATTTTTAACAGCAGGCCAGAATTTGTTTTAGAAAAACACTGCTATCGAAACGAAACCCTTTCCAAGCCAACAGGTTGTCTACAGGTTGGTTACAGGCAGTCAGTACAAGGCGCTCCATCTTTGCAGTATCGGAACTAAAATCAGTCTCAAACACTAGACAGTTAGGTCACGTTCTGACTGAGGCGTTGCCTGTAATGGACATGTTTAGCAAGCTAAGTTTGTTCAGTTTAGAAGTGAGTTTAAGGCATCTGGCTGAACAGCACCTCAGCTCTCGGTGCCACAACTACAACGACGTGTAATCGTAAAATGTTACGTCTTGAACCTTGTAAGCATCGAGAGACTTGTATGCCTTCAGTTTCTCTCTAGTATAAACTTTCAGAGTTTCTATGAGATATGTGTCTGTGTCTGTTTCTGGCCATTATAGACTAGACCAGGATCATACAGCACTCCCTGTCTTTTTTTTTGTAATCCATAGTAATATGTGGATAACATTTTAACTTTTTTATTTATTTTTAATAAAAAATTCATTTTTAATTAATGAAATTATTCATTAAAAATGTAATTTCCGCCTGTTCTGGGTGTGTTGGTGTTCAGCACTGAATTTATTAATGATGTGGCACTCCACAGTAGTCCTTAGTGGCTCATATCAAAGTGTTTTAACAACACTCAGTGCTTTAAGAATGTGCAGTTTTCCCATAAGTGTTTCTTCTTACTTTCTTTTCTTTTTTTTTTTAATAACAGAGAGTCATGATACTCTAAGAAAGGATTAATCGACGTCAGTCCGATTCTTGACAATTCCTTCAGTCAGATTATAATGAAGTAAGGCCAGGTTGCTAGACTAAGTCTTATCTTTTTGCACCCATTTATTTTATTTTCATAATATAAATATTAAATGTATTATTGAATCTCTCTCTCTCGGTTCAATTCAGCAAGCTTTATTGGCATATACATGACCGTATACATGTACAGTATTGACAAAGCATTACAGGAATGAGAACTGTTTATTAATAACATATTAGTTAGAACATTGAGTTTAGAAATTAAGCGTTAGTACAAATAGCGGCAATCTTAAAGAAGTAAAAAAAAAAAAAAAATGTATTCTCTCTCTTTTTCTCAATGTAGATTCCTCAGGACAAACGCTTGCAGCTCCCCTGCTTAATTTACCTTCTAAAAAGAGGTAAGCACACATATTTGATAAGTTACCATATATTCCAGATATTTTCCCAAAGCCAAAGTGACGAAATGTACTTATTAATGTCTAAACACTAAGACAACAGCAGTAGTTTTTTCTTTATTTTTATAAAGTAATTGTGTTAGCTTACAAAGTGCATCGATATGGTGTGTGTGTATGGCATAAAAACTTGGGTTGGGGCACCTAATACACGGACAGCTCAGTATATTGTCTGTAAGTACAGCAAGTTGTTTAGATTTAACGCTGAGTCCAGTAACAAATTAAATTCAGTATTGAAATCAGTCTCGTATCCAATCCTTCATTAGTCCTTTCAGAGTAACATTTTGGAAAGCTCATTACTTGTGTGTGTGTGTGTGTGTGTGTGTGTACACAGGAACATGCAGTACTATGAGAAGGTATCAGATCCTCTGGACCTCAGTACCATAGAAAAGCAGATCCTCACCGGACATTACAAAACAGTGGAGGCCTTTGACACAGACATGCTCAAGGTGTTCCGCAACGCCGAGGTCAGTCTAACTGCACGAGCCGAATTCTCACACTGCTTGTACTTGTTCTTTGGCACTTTTTAGAAACATCACCAGCAAGCCTGCTAACAGCTACGACTATTTACAACTGGCATGTCTGAGGCGTAATAGCGTAAACGGTACAAGATTGAAATTAGAGTTAAGTTGGCTTTAATCTAATTCCAGCTCTAAGTAAAAACAAAGCAGATTGCTGCTTTGGTCCAACTTAAAAAATAAATAAATAAATAAATAGAATATGTGCCAAGATCAAGGAATGTTTCTAACTTTGCGTTTAAGATGTCTTTATTTTTGGCTGCCACACTCGGTTCCAGTATTCAAGTCAGTATTTAAGTTACAGCATTGCCAGCTCTCCACTGAAGAGACACTCAGAACAAAATGCTATGTACTGTACGCAGAGAATTTCCGTAGAATTCCGTGCCGTTTTTTATTTTTTTTCTGTAAAAACAATTAGTGATCATTGTCAGACTTCCTGCCTCACCTTCTGCTCTGTCTTGTAAAGAAATACTACGGACGGAAGTCTTCGGTGGGCCGTGACGTGTGCCGGCTACGTAAGGCGTACTACGGCGCGCGACACGAGGCCGCGGTGCAGATCGATGAGATCGTCGGGGAGACGGTCAGCGAGGCGGACAGCTCTGATTCAATGGACCGCGACCACGCTCACCACGTCAACAAAGACGACGACATCATCCGCTGCATCTGCGGCATGTACAAGGACGAGGGCCTGATGATCCAGTGCGAGAAATGCATGGTACATAAACACAGCAAGGTTTTGCGAGATGACGAGAATAATAAGTACCCGAGACTTTTGATGCCCTACACGATTAACACAATATATCATTCATATATATATATATATGTATATCTATATATACACATATATATATATATATATATATATATATATATATATATATATATATATATTATATACAACAACATGGTCAGACATGATCACCAGCTGCAGTGTGATGTTCACGTGCTTTGAGAATTGTTGTTGATTATTAGTTTTCCATCAGTGTCCCTGAAGAGATATAAAACCTGTTCTTCTCTCTCTCCTCTGTTTCTCTCAGGTCTGGCAGCACTGTGACTGCATGCGTTTGGAGGCCGAGGTGGAACATTATCTTTGTGAGCAGTGTGACCCTCGCCCGGTGGACCGAGTACGTCACTTTTTTAAATGCCCCGCTGCTTTTAAATTGGCAAAAACTTTCACAATGTTTAACTTCCTGCTTTTTTTTTTTTTTTTTTTAACCAATAGGAAGTCCCTATGGTGCCTCAGCCCAGTTACGCGCAGTCAGGTTCCATCTACTACATATGCCTACTCCGGGATGAGCTGCTGCTACACCAGGGTACGTGTGTGTGTGTATGTGTGTGTGTGTATGTGTGTGTGTGTGTGTTTAAAGAATGTGGTGAGTGATCAGAGGTAGATATTCTGTCGGACATGCCGATGATTCCTAACGTGTATCTAACTAGATGAAGCTATAACTTGATATACTGTTCTAGTCTACATTTCACACATGGTATTTGCATATGTGTGTGTTCAGGTGACTGTGTGTACCTGATGAGGGACAGCAGGCGCACTCCGGAGGGCCAGCCACTGCGCCAGTCCTATCGCCTCTTGTCCCATGTTAACAGAGACAAACTGGACATCTTCCGCATTGAGAAACTTTGGAAAAATGAAAAGTGAGCTCTTTTATTATCATTTTTAATATGATGTACAGTGGCAACGCTGTTGTTATGGTGGATCCACCCACTCTGTTCCATTCTCATGCAGGATGCTTAGGTGGGCTGCATTTTTGGATAGCATTTGTGCAAACTAAAGCCCGGTTTATACTTCTGTGTCAATGTGTGTTCGCGATGCACAGAGGGGGATGATGGGTAAACATGGCACAGAGACGTGCTAATGGTCAGTCCTTCTACAAGCTAGCTCCGCATCGAGCGTCAGGCGATCGGTGTTTGGTTGGCGAAGAGGTGTTTGCTTCTCACACAGGGATATGATCGCGTTACTTCATCATATCACCGTGTTTATTTCTTTAAGGAAAACTACAATCGTGATATTGTGTTACTTTAAATCTCTACTGCATGAACTATTCAATTTACATTCAAATGTTTTATGGGTTTTTATTACTTGAATAAAAAATAAACTTGAAAAAAATATTTGAACAATTTGGAAAAAAAAGTCGTTTTGGTGGAAAACATCATAAAGTCAAAAATAAGACAAATTGTATGAGATTCCAATTACTGCATTTTCCACACTACAAGTTGCAAAGGGTTATTTGTGCCACCTAGTGTGAAAAATGATATCTTCTAGAAAGGAATGACATTAGTAAAAAGGTATGGATTTACTCACTCAAGGTGCATACAAAAATTTGATCCAAACATGTTTTGGGTGAAGTATCTTTTAGAACATTTAGAAAACAAGGTGCAAAATGTCTGAAATTCCACCAGTTGTTCTTACTTTGAATGTGGAAAAAATGTAAATATACTATTAGAGAAGCCTAGTGTCTGTTTTTCTGTGTAGGCCTGTTTCAGTTCATGAATGCACATACCACAGTTCCATTATCGCATTACATTTCTCCTTTTAACAGAATACTCAAAATGTACAAACTCGTTTAAATGACAAAAAATATATGTTAACTTCTCTCAGATAGTGTTTCAATTTTTTTCCCTTTAAGTAGTTTTGACTAATTATTAAAAAACTAATCAAATTTTAAGAGTCTCCGATGATGACCTTCACCATGCAAACAGCACTTCTGGGTCATCTGACAGGGCTTTGTGTTTTTGTTTTGTCAGAGTTAAAGCTCCACATTGTTCTAGTTACATAGGAAAATTGTAGTTTTGTATTACTGCCTATGAAAACAATTGGAGATAAATTAATTGTTCCATATGGCAACACCATTCAGTAAAGGGTTAATACATTATATAAAAATGCAAGGCTTTTTTAACAGCTGTATTTACATTCATTCATGGCATTTGGCAGACACCCTTATCCAGAGCGACTTACATTTATCTTATTTATAAAACTGAGCAGTTGATGGTTTAGGGCCTCGCTCTAGAGCCCAACAGTGGCAGATTGGCAACTGGGATTTGAACTCACAACCTTCCGATCAGGAGTACAGTGTCTTAACCACTGAGCTACCACTGCCTACGTTAGAATGTCCAGTTTAATCCTGTAGGATTGTACACTTGACCTTTTCATTCTACAGACTCAGTGATTAATAAATCAGTGACTGATGGAATTGTGGATTTAAACACTAGTTACACTGAAGTGCTGCTATACAAAAGCTGCTCCTACTGCTGAATACACTCGAGTTAAAACTCCGCGTCTGCCAAAAAACTCCACCCTAATACAAAACAACCTTTCTTCGTCAACGCAGCGTTTTAACCACCTTGTTTTTCCTGTAGGGGTGAGCGGTTTGCTTTTGGTCATCACTATTTCCGACCTCATGAGACCCACCACTCACCCTCGCGCCGCTTCTACCATAACGAGCTGTTCCGAGTGCCTCTCTATGAGATCATCCCTCTGGAGGCAGTGGTGGGAATGTGCTGTGTTCTGGACCTTTACACCTACTGCAAGGGTGAGACATGCCTCCTGTGCTAAAACACACCTCAGGACATCTCTCTCTCTCTCTCTCTCTCTCTCTCCACACTCTGACTGACACTCACAGTCAAACTCAGTCTCTCTCTCCTCCATGGTGGCAGGTCGGCCGAAAGGTGTGAAGGAGCAGGACGTGTACATCTGCGACTACCGGTTGGACAAATCTGCTCATCTTTTTTACAAAATCCACCGCAACCGCTATCCAGTGTGCACCAAATCCTATGCCTTCAACCACTTCCCCAAGAGACTCACACCCAAAAGGGACTTCTCAGTAAGTTTCTCTCTGTCAGTCTTAGTTTCGCTATGTGACCTGATGTCCCGTGTAGTGTTTTTATAAGTATTATTATTATATTATATTATTATATTCGCTAAAGTACTTGTCACAGGTACGAGATGATCCTAATAAAAATTGTGTTAACACGTGTCCTTTATGTCGGATTAAACGATAAAGATCCTACGATTCAATAAAACGACTACATTCTCGGTCGAACTCAGTGTGCAGCGATGCAGGACAGGTTTGTAGCTCTTCGACTGGAAAGCATGAAATAATGTCACGTTATCATAATGTAAAAAAAAAAAAAAAGTTTGCAAGTTTAATTAACGTACAGATTTAATTAGCTAGCTACGCACCAGGAAGCTGTAATCCATCCTCTAGTTCTTCTGTCTAGTTCTTTTAGTCCTGTCCTGTGCTGAGACATGTTATAGAACCACCCTTCTGTTATCTTCACATCCGCCATCACCACTACTGTATTTGTAAGTGCGGCGTGAGTTTTGTGTAATCCTGTGCCGTCCTCCTATTGGTGGATTTTAGATGAGCGTCGTAGCAGAGCTCTCGCGCTGATTCCAAATTTTCTGACTCTGCCCGAACACCTTGCATTACATCACCGATCTCAACTCCTGCTCACAGATGATCCTTTACGATGTGCGATTGTGTCTGCAACGGTGAAATCGGGCTGAAAATCGTACAGCGTAAAGCCAGCTTAAAAATGTTTTTTCAGTGGTGTTAGGAACACCGACCCTTTGGTGATAGTGTTCCTTTCCCAACTATTCCAATAAATTGTCCATGTTCTAAATTAAAATACAGTATTTGTCCTAAATTAAAATACAGTATTTTGCTGAGTTTTTTTTTGTGATTGTTGCGGCCAAAAATGCTCGATTTTTCTCGAGAATTTGCGATACCACTTGCTGAGTTTTTGTGCTTTTTTTTATCACATTTTTTTTGCGTAAAACTACTCGAATCTGCGAAATCGCAATCGCACGAAACTGTTTTGCGCTGTCTTTCTCAGTGATGTTTGTTGGTAAATGAGACATTTTAGCTGTACTCATGTTCGACGCACGTGAGGTCAATTTTGGAAAACAATTTCCATAATAAATAATTTTGGAAAATTCCAAGCTCCTCCGAATATTGTGGCGTTTCCTTGATTTTGCGCTTATTTCTGCGATTGCGAAATCGCGAAATCTTGGAGGGACTGACAATCAGCTGGCGTGGCTGTCATTGAGAGCTGAAAGAGCTCCGTTATTCCACTAGGGGGCAAAATAGAGCAATGAACTCGTATCCATAAACTCCACTACTTTTTGTTAATTTTGTATTCTTTATTATCACTGTAAAATGTTGCAGTAACCATGTCTCTTTCAAAAAGAACCAGTTTACAGGTTTGACAACAACAGAGACTATATGGATTATTTCTTTACCCAATTCAGTATTATGGGCTGTTTTGAACTGTTTTCCAATTTAAATCAGTTCCAGCTTGTAACACTGTAAAATATGGACAAGTTCGGGGGGGTGAAGTATGCAAACCACTGTATATCTACAGTTTATCCATTTTTCATTGAGTTAATGGTCATTGCATGTGAGTTATTGGTCATTAGACTTGACATCATTGACTAAGTGTAATAATGTGTCCTGTTACTTAATGACCCATGTTCAGACTGTTTAACCTCAGGTAAAGCGCTGTATTGTAAATAACTAGAGCAGAGAGTTCTGTTCTGTTCTGTTGTTCCCAGAGTTGGGTGGGGTTGTTTTTTTGTTTGTTTGTTTTTTTTGTTTTTTTAAAAAGATGTCGCAACCCGAAATGAACGTGTAAACGCATTGAAATATTCCATGGCAGCTCTTATGCTTCACAGAAAAGTTGACAGCTGTCAGCGGTGGGCGACTGTCGTTCAGCACCGAGATTACACATAGAAGACTAGGGAGAATGTGTCACATAGGATAATTATCCTAATTAGGAACAACATACACTGATATTGGCTTGAACACCTAAAGCAAATGACGTGGCGATCATGGAACGTTTTCCCACGTCAACATAATCCTTGGCAGAAATCGAGAACACATTTTCGATAGCTTTTTTTTTTGTCCTCAATCAAATGACCGTAGCCATGTTTAGGGCTTATTAGGTATAAATTATATTCTGTGTATAAATTAGCAAGTCATTTCTCTTCCATCTCTCTCTCTGCTCTCTGTATTCTGTTTCTTTCATCGCTACCTCTCTTAGCCTCACCACGTTCCCGACAACTATAAGAGGAATGGCGGGCGTTCGGCCTGGAAGAGCGAGCGCTCCAAAGGGATCGGGGCTTGCGACGAAGACCCGTCCCCCGGTGGGTCCTGCGACCAGCTGTCCTTCTCGAGAGATGCGGGAGGACACCCGAGCTGTAACCACGAGGAGTCCTCCACCGTGCTGTCCGTACTAGCACCACCACAGGAGCAGAGGAGAGCCGGCGAGGACGAAGACGAGGAGGAGGATGAAGAGTTGGGTGAGGAGGAGGAGAGGAGGGAGGTGGAGGAAAGCTCCACGGAGAAAGGAGGAGCCGAGGCGTCCCTGGTCTCCTCTTCACCGCTACACTTGTCTGTTTTGGAACGGAGGGAAGCACAGAGAGAACGACTCAACAAGATCCTGCTGGACCTCCTGCATCGGACCCCCAGCAAAAACGGTGAGAGATTTTGTTCTGAAAATCCTTCCAAATTTCGAGAGTGATGTTAAAAGTGTAAAAGTTCGAACACCCAAGCAGGCAACCTCTTCATATAGCGGAGACACTTTTTTTTTTCTTTTTCTTTTTTTTTTCAGTAGACTGATGCCGCCTTTTGTGTGTCCTGCAGTTATAGACGTCACTTATCTTCTGGAGGAGGGCTCCGGCCGCCGCCTGCGCAGACGCACGCTGGGACTGAGCGACTTTGTGAGCAGGAAGTGATGGCATCTAGCGCTGCAGGTCATAAGCAGACAGCAAAAGGAAAAAATGAAAAGAACCATATGCAGGAACAGCAAAAGAGGGATGACGGTCTGAGAAAGGAGAGATGACAGCTCGGGGCTTAAAGGCTCTCCCTTTCAAAACATCTGTCCTCCATTTTGCTCTATTTTTCCTAAAAGACAGACTAGTGTATGTGCACAGGATATGAGGTTTGTTTGTTTTTTGTTTTTTGTTTTTTTTTGCCAGCAATGAGAGAATTATTGCCTTGATGCGTTTTTAAAAAAAAAAGTATGTTGCAATGACACATGAACATAGGAATATGTACTATTTAAGCCTGTCACTATCGTATTAACTGTCTTTCCGTTTCTAAGGCAACAGAGGTCAATGTTTTTTCAAGGTGGTACTACATAGAGAAAGAATGAAGCCTCTGAGAATGGACTGTAAAGGGTGTGGTTGGGGGGGCGGGGTTAAGGGGAGGTATGGCCATGCAGTTGGACAGAAGAGGAGACAAAGACAGAGACCAGCACCTCTTAGTGGATAGAAATCCATATTTACTGAGAAGTGAGAAGAGGAGCAGCATAGGATGTGCAGTGTAGCGCACATATACACTGCCCCTGTCGCCTGAGAGGAGAGAAAAGAAAAGGAGGGAAGAAAGCAAGCGGAGAAAGAGCTAACTGCACTTTTTTCTAACACGGACATCATTTGCTCCTGGAGGTGTACACTAACACTCGTCATGGTATCGGAAAGATGCTGTGCGTCAAAAAAAACAAAAAAAATACATTATTGGTTTTTGTTGGTTGTTCAGTCATACTGTAATTATATTAGGGTTGGCAAAGGACAGGATGGATGGGTTTCTTTATTTTGTAAACGTGGAACAGTGGCGTGTTGTTTGGGGGGGGGGTGGGAGGAGGCAGGGGGAGATAGCTATATCGTGTCTTTTTTTTTTCCTCTCAAAAAAGAAGAAAAGCTCTGAGCTTTTTGGTGTGTGTGAAGTAACTCGCCCTGTTTTCTTTTTTTTTTTTCCTTTCTTTTTTTTCTTTCGATTTACCAGCTCAACGAGATGTTTAACCAGTGGGGGTGCACTGACTTTAACTGTAACGCCTTAGAATGATCTCAGTGTGTGTGTCTGTGTGTGTGTGTGTTGGAGCGCTGCCCTGAATGTATGTAGCCTGTCAGAAGAAAATGTCACATAACTTTTAGGAAAAACTTTTTAAAAAATTTAAATAAGGGTTTGATTTGCAGTTGATGATTGGCCAGGAGAAAGGGGGGAGGGGCTTCTTTTGGGTGTGTGTTTTTTTTTTTTTTGGTTTTCTTTCTTTTTGTTTCTTGTACTTTGTTGTAGATGGCAAAAAGACAATATTAATACTTTATTTTATTATCATTTTTTTTAGCCCCATGCAAATGAGTTGTTTTTGGATGAACTGACAAAACCGACAGAGAAAGACAAGGGGGGGGGGGGGGGGGGGTAATGACGAGAGGAAGAGATGTATATGATGTGCCAAGCTATGTATATATGCAGACGGGAATATGTGAGAGATGTCTCCAAAAAAGCAATATCTTGATAATGGATTTTTTTTGTTTGTTTGTTTTTGTGTATTGTATTGTACAGGACTCAACCCTATATGTATTATTATTATTATTATTAATTATTATTATTATTATTATTACGCCGTTTGTATTGGCACCATTGTTCATTTAAGCTTGGGGCTTGAGGAGGACGTGGCTGAACGTTAAAAAAAAAAAACCCGACGACGGAAGAAAGAAAGTAAGCAACTTGTCCAAACTTTTTGTTGACATAGGAGGAAGGCGAAACGGACTCGGCGACCCCAGACCTGACAACTGTCATTTGTAATTATTAATTTTAATGCTATTATAATTATTATAACTTTTGAAGGGGGAGGGGGAAAAGTACTCCTCGTTACTTTGCTGCAAAGTGTTGAACACTAAAAAAACAAAACCAACGTAAAAATGTAAAGATGCTATTTTGGAAAATGGCAGAAACAAACTAAACAAGAGGGGAAAAAAAGAAATCTATCAACTGACTATCATGTTCTTAATCTTTTCTTTTTTTTCCCCCCATCTAGATTTGGGGGAGGAAAAAAAACAGCTCTTTTTTTTTTTCTTTTTGTGATAACAGTCATAATTATAATGCTCGTATTTCTTGTATTTGTGTGTTTTTGTGTGATTTGTTTAGTTATTTTAGACAATCACAAAAATAACATGCAAGCATTGTATATGGACAGACTGACAGACATTTTGTGTTGTGTACAGTTTGTCGAAACTTTTTCCACTCTGGTTTAAAGTTTGTAATTATGATTCTAAAGTCATGAAAATGCTGTTGGTTTTTACTTTTTTTGTTTTGTTTTATATTCTATTTGTTTTGTTTTTTTGTTTGTTTGTTTTTTAATAAAAAGCACTACATTGTTGTGAATATACCTGCCTGTTGCTCTTACATTTAGCCAAGAATCATGTGATAATTCTTTACTAGGTCATAACTATTGATACTCAAGGTATACAGTCAAAGCATATTTTAATTGTATGGATAGTCAATTAATACATCTGCCAATAAAGTGAATTTTAACTATTGCATAGAGCATTTACATTGTGTACCGTTATTTGAATTATTGGGTGTGTCTGGAAGCACAGAGTCGTGTCCCAGTTGAATGTTTGTGTACCAGCTGCGTCGTTCACACGCACACACATACACACACACACACACATCCTTCGCTGTCCTACATATCCCGTAACGCTTTGGGTCAGCCAGCCTGAAAAAACAGTGGAGAAAGGGGTTTATTAATGAATATACCTCGTGAATGTTGATGTCATGGTGCTTATTTGTTAGTCGACTAGTAAGATAGCCTTCCTAGCTAGTCGAGTTTGTATACACACTGCGAGTGCTCTGGGTTTTAGGTTACGAAATTGGGACGCTATTATAAACTCTCACAGCAGCACCCATACAAAGTACAATAAGAAGAACTAGCGAAGAAAAGTTTCACTGGAAATGTAGGAAAACAATATTCTCTTCACTATACTTTATACATTTTCCATCTTTAATGGGTATTACCCTTTATTCAGTGCTTGGACCCTGATTGTTGCTTGAGGTATTATTTTAATATTTTCTAATTATTTTTGATTACTGCATTATTTGGCTGGTGTAAACACAAACCATTCATTCTGTTGACCCCAACAGTACTTTTTCATCTCTCCCGGTACAGTTCAGGCTTAGTGACCATGTCAGTAACTTAGCAGTGTGGTGATGTGTGATATGCTTCAAAGCCCATCTCAGACCATTTACTTACAAGTACCTATCCAGATACCAAAGTGCCACCTTAAAAGACTTCTGAAACAGCAAACTTCTGTTTGGGACACACCTAGTCATACAATCTGCTAGATGATGCTATAGGATAGAGTTGTCTGGTTCAACACTTTCAGGTTTGACATTGGCTTTAATATAGACTCTGTTTGTCCAAGGTGGAATGGAATTTAATTTAACCTTCTTTATAATTTATCCAAGGTCTTTCAGACACCTTGGAGACATAGTGTTATTGGACTTAATTGCTGTTCGAACTAGACATTGATGGGAATGTCAGATCATTTGGCTCAGCTCACCAATAAAAGCTGACTCTTTCATCTCTTAAATGGCTCATTGCTTTTTTCTATAAACCAGAGTTTTAATTAGTGATTGTTTTACTTTGCCTAACTATGTCTGAAATGGTTTAACTCTTACTCGACTTTCTTTTCTGGTTTCTACAACTTACACCAATCAGCCATGACATTAAAACCACTGAAAGGTGAAGTGAATAACACTGATTATCTCATTACAGTGACACCTGTCAAGGGATGGGATATATTAGGCAGTAAGTGAAAAGTCAGGTCTCAAAGTTGATGTGTTGTAAGCAGGAAAAATGGGTAATCGTAAGGATCTGAGTGACTTTGACAAGGGCCAAAATGTGATGGCTAGACGACCGGGTCAGAGCATCTCCAAAATGGCAGATCTTGTGTGGTGTTCCTGGTATGCAGTGGTTAGTACCTACCAAAATTGGTACAAGGAAGGATAACTGGTGAACCGGCAACAGGGTCATGGGCACCCAAGGCTCATTGATGCGTGTGGGGAGTGAAGCCTAGCCTACCTGGTCCAATCCCAAAGAAGAGCTACAGATTGATGAAAAAGTTAATGCTGGCTCTGATAGTAAGGTTAAGAACACACAGTGCATCACAGTTTGCTGCGTATGGGGCTACATAGCTGCAGACTGGTCAGAGTACCCATGCTGACCCCTGTCCACCTCAGAAAGCACCCACAATGGGCACGTGAGCATCAGAACTGGACCATGGAACAGTGCAAGAAGGTGGCCTGGTCAGATGAATCACATTTTCTTTTACATCATGTGGATGGCCTGGTGCATCTGCATCGCTTACCTGGGGAAGAGATGGAACCAGGATGCACGATGGGAAGAAGGCAAGCTGGTGGAGGCAGTGTGATGTTCAGCTGGGAAAGCTTGGGTCCTGGCATTCATGTGGATGTTACTTTGACACGTACCACCTACCTAAACATTGTTGCAGACCAAGTACACCCGGGGAGCTTCTTGCTTGTGTACACCTCTTCATGGCAACGGTGTTCCCTAATGGCAGTGGCTTCTTTCAGCAGGACAATGTGCCCTGACACACTGCAAAAATTGATTTTCTTCCGCGGGTTTAATCAAAATCAGAATAATAATGTTGTTATTCTAATCAAAATTTAATCAAAATTAACAATAATATCACAATCTTAAAGCGTTTCCGGAAACGCAACCGGACACACCTCTCCTCCAACCAATCAGCGTTCACCTCAAGACCGCTCGACGCACAGCACCGTCGCAGATACGCACGGCGCGCTTACCCATAATCCCCTTCTCTGCGTCGGTTAACAAATATACAAATACGCTTTAACACGGAATTATAAACCCGTAATAAACAGGCAAGCTAACTGCTACAACTCTCACAATAAACTTTTTAAAGGAAGAATACTTGTAATCATTTTAGCACAACATACCGGTAGTACTAGCATCTCACTACGGGTCGCTATGCGATGCGTCATTTCCGCCATCTCAGGTAGACAAGCTGGTGAACCGCAGAAAACGATGGTTGTTATGGCAACTGAGACATATCGCCTGAAACCTTCCTCTGCCTAAGGAAATGTAGTCTTTTTAATATATATATAACACAACTACGTGTATAAATACTTTTATAAAAAATATGTAACAAGAATAAGATCAATAAGAGTTGGCGTGCGGGATTTGTAGCAGGCGACATTGTTAAATAGGCTTGTGTATGAAATAAACAATTTTATAAACAATTTTATTTTACTTCAAAAAAGCAATGAAAAAACGGATGGAAAAAGTCAGCAAGGAAAAAGGAAAGGAAGTCGAGGAAGAGCCTTCACATACTGCAGGTTGTTTTTTTATGTTTAATTTAAACTTATATACACAACTGCTCTTTTAGCTTTATTTGTTCAAGACAATACAGGTGAATAGGGCCATTTTGGGCCAAAATTATGTGGACATCTGACCAACACAACCTTATGTGTATAGATTTATTCCCCATTTCCTGTTCTAATAAGCTCCACTCTTCTGGGGAAGGCTTTTCACTAGATTTTGGGGCGTGTCTGTGGGGATTTGTGTTCATTCAGTGAGGTTGAGGTCAGGTGCTGATGTTGGGATGTCGAGGAGGCTCGAGTGCATCCCAAAGGTGTTCAGTGGGGTTGAGTTCAGGGCTCTGTGCAGGACACTCGAGTTCCTCCACCTTCTTCCAACCTTAACACACCATGTCTTCATGGAGTACACTTTGTGCACTTTGTGTCATGCTGGAACTTAGTTCCAGTGAAGACACTCTTCAGACAAAAACATTGTTGAACAGTTGGTTGGAAAATCATTTCTTTATTGTTTAACCAAGAAAATAAAAATCCAGTCCAATGTAAATCCAACATTTTGGGGAAAATCCCTTTGTAAATAGCCTTCGAAAAAGGAGCGTGTAAATTGTCATGAATCTAGGTCATACTTATATTTTCAGAGTGGGCGGAGCTTAATCCTTCAAAATGCGATGGTTGTGAGTAGACAAACAACAACAAAATTAATGCTTTTCTGTTGATTTTGAATATATTTATTACTACAATTTAAAACATTGTATAGATGCAATTTGAAAACTTATTTGAGCAGAATTGTTGTTTCTACTTGTAGTGTCTTGCTGCAATTATAAGTGGAATTGATGACTTGCTCATTATGCTCTACTCTCTAACTTTTAGTACTGAATATACAAGACAAGTGTCCTGTCCAAAGCATAGGTAAGTGGAAGACTACTGGTTTTATCCAAAACTTTTAAATTCAGATTGTTCTGGCATCTTCTATTAAACTTTATTTTCCGCTCACAGATGACTACCAGTGCTCAGGCAATCTGGAAGTGGATTTCCCAGAGCTGTGTGCTTTAGTTGGCCTGAGGGAAATCCCTGAAGTGAGACCATTAACAGCAGCACCACCTTCCTCAAAAAGAGCAATGGGTATAAATGATTAGTTTTCAACACTCTGACGAATGATGAATGCTGTCATGATCATGATATGCTCTTTATAAAAACATTACAACGCAAAGGGCCACGTATAAAGATCTGGCTGGTGCTCTGGTTTTTATGCGGCATCTTAAGTATCAGAGAAAAGGCCACTGCAGACAATGTATTCACACCCTATAACCTATAAAGACCTTGGATTCAGGACCTTGGAAGATATTGACCTTGCAATTCTAAGGTTCTGTCTGTCTGCCAAACATAAGTTAATGTTATGAATGGTATTTATATGCCACTGCATACATGTAAGAAGGTATACACCCAATAAACTCTCATCGTCCAGTTTTTTAGGAACACCTGTAAACCTGCACATTCATGCACTTAACTAATCAGCCAATCATGTGGCTGCAGCACAGTGCATGAAATCATGCAGATACGGATCAAGAGCTTCAGTTAATGTTCACATCAAACGTCAGAATTTGGGGAAAAAAAGTTGTGTGTGAAAATCTGTTGTGTGAGAAAATCTGTTGTGTGTGAAAATCCCAGGAGATCAGTTTCAGTTTCTGAAATACACAAACCAGCCCATCTGGTACCAACAACCATGCCATGGTTAAATGCACACTTTAGAGATCACACTTTATTACCATTCTGATGAACATTAACTGAAGCTCTCGACTTGTATCTGCATGATTTCATGGTGTTCTGTGGTATCTGGCACCAAGACGTTAGCAACAGACCCTTTATGTCCTGTAAGTTGCGAGGTGGAGCCCCACATGGATCGAACTTGTTTGTCCAGCACATACCACAGATGCTTGATCGGATTGAGATCTGGGGAATTTGGAGGCCAAGTCAACACCTTGAACTCTTTGTCATGTTCCTCAAACCATTTCTGAACAATTTTTGCAGTGTGTCAGGGTGCATTATCCTGCTGAAAGAAGCGACTGCCATTAGGGAACACGGTTGTCATGAAGGGGTGTACTTGGTCTGCAACAATGTTTAGGTAGGTAGTACGTGTCAAAGTAACATCCACATGAAAGCCAAGGTTTCCCAGCAGAACATTACCCGGCACATCACACTGATTCCGCCAGCTTGCCCTCTTCCCATAGTGCATCCTGGTTCCATCTCTTCCCCAGGTAAGTGACGCACACGTACCCGGCCATCCACATTAGACAGGCTAGACTTTGCTCCCCACACACATCAATGAGCCTTGGGTGCCCATGACCCCGTCGCCAGTTCACCAGTTGTCCTTCCTCCGGCCACTTTTGGTAGATACTAACCACTGCATACTGGGAACACCACACAAGACCTACTGTTTTGGAGATGCTCTGACCCGGTCATCTAGCCATCACAATTTGGCCCTTGTCAAAGTCACTCAGATTCTTACCCATTCTTGCCCATTTTTCCTGCTTACAACACATCAACTTTGAGAACTGACTGTTCACTTACTGCCTAATATATCCCATCCCTTGACAGGTGCCACTGTAATGAGATAATCAGTGTTATTCACTTAATCTTTCAGTGGTTTTAATATCATGGCTGATCAGTATATATTAAATACTTATTTCTCCTCATTGTATTGATCTGCTACACTCTCTTATACTTCTGGTGCTGGTTAGAGCTATTAGATTAGGTGTGGAATTAAACTCTCAATGTGGTAGATCTCTAGCAAGACAGTAAGCCCTTTAGTTTATAACTTATCATTGTTTTAAAAAAAAAGAAATGCCTAGCATATTTTCAGCATTATAGCATGTACAAACTGTATGCTCACAATTTATGACAACCCATGTATCTCTGTTTAGAGAATATCCAAGACCAGATTTTCTCTGAAAGCTGTATGACAATCTGGTCTCCTAAACCCCGCCTTCACATAGAACTGGAGAACGAGGACTCTCTGAGTGTAAAAAGAGTCCGAATATCTGGTAAGGCAGATAATAATATGCATTTATACCAAACTCTGTAAATACAGCATTATGCTCAACATAATGCTCTGTCAGTTCATTATTTCTATACACTGGTTTGAGACCATCTTTTAATGCTACTGTATAAGCCACTGTTAAACAGTTCAGGTTAGACTAGCTAACTATGACATTAGACCAGTGATTTGGCATCTGTATCCTAAATCCTTAAAGGAAGACTCCTGCAGATGGTATTGTGACTTGGCACCCATTTTTTAGGGGAATCATACAAACACAACCACTGTGATCTGTGTTGTTCTCTAGGATGGAGGGTGGATGAGGCAATGGCTCGAGTGCTGAGTAAGACATTACCATCCCTTGGTAATCTACAGAGCCTAGAGTAAGTAGTTGTACAAGTGTGTCTGAAAAGTTTAGAACTAGTGAGGATATGTCGATCTGCAAATTCCTCAAAAACATGATACAGCGGCTGAGAAAGTGTTCCGAGGGTAAGGGTGATCATGTAGAGCATAGGTTTTAAATAATAAATGCAAAATTAATTACATGTAGTTTTACTCTCATTGGTTCCTGACTTTTTGAGGGAAATGTGGCTCCCTATTTGTAGTAAAAAAAAAACAGACAACAGGTCCAAGACCCAATATCAGGCTACCACAGAGATCTAAAGATGTATATATGAAAGCAGGCAAAAACAAGCGTCGCATGTCTCGTGTCTTTAGAATCCCTTCTGGTATAAATTGGCCTTAAAGTGCACTGAGACAGCAGCACTGCCACTATGAGAAGGAAGACATGATTGGACAAGTCCCACTGCCACACTTCGACATCTAGTGGAACGCCTTCCCAGAAGAGTGGAGCTTATTACAACAGCAAAGGGGGAATAAATCTGGAATGAGATGTTCAACAAGCATATGTGGGTGGGATGATCAGGTGTCCACAAACTTTTAGCCATATAGTGCATTTGCAACACCTTCTATACAATGAATATCACAGGGATACAATGTATACTATGCATATCAACGCATCACAGCTTTCACATGAATGCTCTGTGCACGTTCCAGACCAATGAAATTTAACCACACCCACATCCACCCCTAAGCAATTTTAATGATTGATGGGTATATATAACATAATAAAGTTTGTGCATTTCACAACATATGATTAGACTTAGTATGGCTCATAAGATATACATAACTTCTCCTCTTCTCTGCAAATGCAATCAGCTTACAAATCTTGTGATACTTGATACGTATGAAGTGGGCTATTCTCAACATGTTTTAAAAAGATCTAATTTTTTTTATTACATATCGAATTTATATAAATAGCTTACTAGTAGAGGTGGGCGTGGCTAAATTTCAGTGGTGCAGAATGTGGCATACCGAGCATTCAGAAAGATATACTGATAACAGAATGTTGGTATTCATTATATAAAAGGGTTTATTTTGAGACTGGGCTGACTAATTTTTTTTTTTACTTTCGTTAGAAAGTTTACTGAATTTAATAATTATATGATGTTCCATGCATGATGCATCAGTCATGTAGTCAGTTGTATATATTTACATGTTGAGTGAAGTAACCTGTTTATTCTGAATAAATAGCGCACTATGAATTTCGTACGTCACATTCCCTGCTGCACTGAACACACAAGCACTTTCATTTCTGACAACGAAAATAACAACTGAGCACAAACAAAACAATTGCAGTGCATTATGTATTATGCTAAATTGTGTTTTATGTATGTTACATGTTATATTTTACAGGATGTGGCAGATTGGATTGACTGACACCATTCTGACCTCCATGAAGAACATAATTTCTATGTGCTCAAAGCTCAGGTGAATAAAGCAAGGCACTGCTTGTATGCTGCTGGTCCCCAGTGAACTCCAGTCAGAAGTTTGAGTACATTTACTGTTAAGTTCATTCAGCTGATTCTTGCATCCTTTACTAATCAACCTATGACTTCATAAAAGCCTTACAATATGTATTCCCCTCCTAAAAGTATAGGAACAGACAGTCTTAAAGGTAAATTCTGTTCCAGAAGCAGCCATGCAAGCCCAAGCCATGACACTACCTCCACCATGCCTCTTTGTGTGCACAGTGAGCTTCATGAGCAGATCCTTTCTTTCTTCACACTTTGGCCTTTTCATCACTAACTAGAAGTTATTCTTGGTTCCAGAATTTTTGTGGATCATCTCTGATGTTTCATGTCTGGTTGTTAGTACATCAGTGGTTTCTATCTTTTTCAGGACATTCCAAATTGTTGTATTGGCTATGCTTAGTACTTGTGCAATGGCTCTGATTGATTTTCCCTCTTTTCTCAGCTTCAAAATGGCTCAAACCAAGAGTCGACATTCAGAGACTGGTTCATTTAGACTGGTTCTGCTCCTGTGAACAATGTCGATAGAGAAGATGAAAAATGTCTTTAAAATGATATACTATATCATTATAAAATATGTATGTATATGTGTGTATATGTGTGTGTGTGTGTATATATATATATATATATATATATATATATATATATATATATATATATATATATATATATATATATATATATATATATAAATATATATATATAAATATATATATATATATATATATAAATATATATATATAAATATAAATATTGTGGCGACAGGCCAGTGGCCGGCGCACAGGAAACCAAGATCGCTCAATTCTAATGGCTAAGTTCCCTACACTGGTGGAGGATGCGGGCATGAGCGCAGACACACCCACGTAAATACTTAAAAGAAAAACCACACGTTAAAATTTTTTTTTTCAATTATAATTTGAGTGGATAGACAGATGGACACAGGGAACATGGACCCCACGCTACAGCATCTCATGGAGACTAGCCTCCAGCAGCAGGCCACAACACAGCAGTTAGCCCAAAGCCTGAGAGTTGCTACCCAGGAGCTACTGGCCCTAAGAGCGGCCCCGCCATTCCGGGACTGTGGCCGAGAAGCCCAGCACCTTCTCACCCGCCTGACCCCAGAAGATGACATCGAGACCTACCTCGAGACCTTCGAACGGGTCGCCCACCAAGAAGGCTGGGGCATGGAAGCCTGACCGCGCATCCTTGGCCCGTTGCTCTCCAGAGAAGCCAGCACCGCATACTATGCCCTCTCTCCAGAGGACGTGGCGGACTACGGAGAGGTAAAGAAAGAGATCTTGGCATGGTATGGCAGAACTTCCTACCCAGCGGCAACGGACTTCCATCGGTGGAGCTACCAGCCAGAGGCCCAGCCCCGTGGTCAAATGAACACCCTCCTGCGACTCACCAAATGGTGGCTCCGCCCTGACCAATGCACCGCTGCCGAGGTGGCAGAAAAGGTGGCCATGGACCGATTCCTGAGAGCTCTGCCGTCCCCAGAGTGCTGAGCCGTGGGAATACGTGCGCCCGGAACCCCCAAGGAGCTGCTAACTGCCCTAGAACTCGCCCTGCCCCTCTTGGAGTTCGGCCGGGATGGGCAGCAACCTCCTAAGCCCGCCCGGAAGGGGGCCGCCACATCGGCCCAACCGCCAGCGTGCTGCCGAAGGAAAAGAGGTCATCCGAAATCGCTCCGCCTACGGGACTACCCAGGAGGAGTCCAGGCCGATGAAACTGGATCGGGGACGCTGTAGGAGGGTCAAGACTCCGGGCCTGCCAGAGGGGGCCCCCACACTCCAGACCTGCCGAAACCAGTCCAGCGAAGGAAGGAGGCCCCAGCCCAGCTGGCCTACATGGCCTGGGGCAATAAGAACGCTGGCCAAAGGTAAGTCACACACACCCCCTAGCCCACTCTCTTCTGTATTTCAACAGGTGAGCTGGCAAGGGAACTTCGGCCGGGAGCAGAAAGAGGACGACCGCCTGAAGCGGTCAGAGGAGGCCTGCTATACCACCGAGAAGATTGACTGGGTAACCCGTATAGTTCAGGAGCACATGCGAGCCGCTCAGGAAAAACAGAAAAGGATGTACAACCGTCCCACGCAGCCTCGGGAGTTCCAAAGGGCGATCGGGTGCTCCTATTAGTGCCCAGTAGCTCCTGTAAGTTCCTGGCCCGGTGGCAAGGCCTGTACACAGTCCTTGAGCGAAAAGGCACAGTAAACTACCGCCTGCAACAGCAGAGGAAAAACTCTACCACGTGAATCTGCTGAAGAAGTGGGTAGAACCGGCGCCGGTAGTATCGGCATATGCGGCTCTGGACACAGATCACGGCAAGGGTACCTTGGTAGAATTGGGGGAAATTCTTACCCCCACACAAAGACAGGAGCTAACCGAGTTGGTTAGACCAATTTTCTGATGTGTTTTCTACCTCCCTAGGAATCACGCAGCTGGTCCACCACAAGATCAAGACCCGTCCAGGAGTAGTGGCAAGACAGCGGCCCTACCGTGTCCCAGAGGCCCGGCCCAAGGCTGTCGAGGAAGAAGTTAGCCGAATGCTGCAGGACCACATCATAGCGGAGTCCAACAGCCCCTGGTCCAGCCCCATTGTCATTGTGCTGAAGCCGGACGGAAGTATGCGACTTTGTAATGACTTCCGTAAGCTGAACCAGGTGTCCGAGTTCGACAGCTATCCCCTTCCCGAGTGGACGACCTCGTGGAGCAACTGGGGAGGGCCCGGATCATATCTACCCTGGACCCTAAACCTAACCCTAATCCTAACGAAAGGCTACTGGCAAGTCGTGCTGGCACCGGCTACACGGGGTGCCCGCAACGTTCCAGCAGCTGATGGACATTGTCCTGCGACCCCACTGTATGTTCGCGGCCGCCTACCTGGATGACATAGTCATCCACTCCTCCACTTGGTCAGACTACCTGTTCCACCTGGGGGAGGTTCTGAAGGAACTCCGGAAGGCCGGGCTGACAGCCAACCCCAAGAAATGCCACCTAGGGCTGACTGAGGCACAGTACCTGGGCTACCATATTGGCCGGGGTATGCTGAAGCCACAGGCGAAGGAAATCGAGGCAGTGAAGCACTACCCCCGACCCACATCAAAGAAACAGGTACGTACCTTCTTGGGGTTGGCAGAGTATTACCGCAGGTTCATGCCTAACTTCTCCTCTATAGCTTTTCCCCTCTCAGACCTTATGAAGAAGGGTTAGCCGGACCGGGTGAAATAGTCTGCGGAGGCAGAGCAGGCGTTCCAAGCCCTAAAGGAGGCCCTCACCAGCGCCTCAGTGCTTTGCAACCCAGACTTCGCCCACTTATTCACCATACACACAGATGCCTCTGAGACCGGGCTGGGCGCCGTTCTCTCGCAGACCTTCGACGGAGAGGAACACCCGGTCCTCTACATCAGTCGAAAGTTGTCCCCAGCTGAGAGGAAGTATGCGGCCGTGGAAAGAGAGGCCCTGGCAATAAAGTGGGCCATCGAAGAGCTCCGATACTACCTGGCTGGTCGGCACTTTGTCCTGGTGACAGACCACGCCCCACTGCAGTGGATGGCCAAGGCCAAGGACACCAATGCCAGGGTAACCCGATGGTTCCTCTTGTTGCAGGATTTCTCTTTCCAGGTCCAGCACCGGGCGGGGACCCACCATGGGAATACAGATGGCCTCTCGTGACGGGGGTGGGGGGGTGGGGGGTTCTACTGTGGCGACAGGCCGGTCGCTGGCGCACAGGAAACAAAGATCCTCCCTTGACTGCCGCGGTGGCGCTGAAGAGACAGTGCCGCTTCAGCATTACCAATGTTTTGGACGGCCAGAGAGCACGTGGCAGCAGGGCGGGGCCGCCGACAAACCCACGGCTTGTGAATGGTGCACCGTGCGGAAAGAATTCCACCATTCAGCGGGTGAGGGGAGAATATAAAACTGGGATATTCCACTCACAAGAGAAGAGAAGGAACTCCGAGCATGTGCACAAGTATCTGGTATGTGTTAGGCGATATTTTGTGACACGTGCATGTCCGCTAATCACTGTTGTGTGTTTTTCCGGTTTTCATGACGAATCCGACACGAGTGAAGGCTTATAACCGAAGACGGCTGAGACCTTCACTGCCCGATCGCACTTCAACACACACGCACACACACGCGCCCACCCGCACTCCCCGACCGTCTGTCTTAAATAAAGATCCCTCCACTAACAACACTAAAACGGCTTCCTGTGTGTCTGTGCTCCGCCCACCGTGGACTAAATTCCCTACAAAATATATATAAAATATTTGGACACTTTAACTAAAGACTTTATTCCTTGTTCGATGTTCTTGTCTGTGGCAGGACGGTTGTTTTGGAGGGAACTCCAATTCCAGAAAACAGTTACCATATTCTCCTGGGAGAGGACAGTATGTAAGTGTCTTTGTGTCACACTCATGTGCACATACATAATAAATGTAAATATTAAAAAGGTACATGGCTCCATAATGATAATGAACACACTATTTTTGTGATCATGGCATATTCTCAAAAACAAGACATGAGGTTGTGGTGTTTATTTATAAAAACTAATGTCAATTTAAATAAAAGCACAATGCTGTGATATCTAATCAGATCAGCTTCCTGTAGAGTTCCCTTACAGATAGTTATAAAGATTTTTTTATTGGTAAAATTAACAAAGCTGAAAGTTTTTTTTTAAATTTAAAATGATATTTTTTGTTTTCTCTATGATTTTACAGTTTGTCAACATTTTAGTGGTAGTGCCATGAATATAGAGAAGTGCCTATTGTGTGCATGTTTGTGTGGGTGTGTGTGTTTTCATGTGTTTTCATGTTTCAAATGTTCACAATCATTTAAAACCATGCAAGTGGTTAAATATACAGCTATCAGGTTAAGGCAGAAATCAAAAGGCATTATTATGTGTAAGATTGAATGTAATAGTTGGGCGAGCATGTGGCTTACTGGATACCATGTTTTCCTCGCACTTCCAGGAATGGGGGTTCGATTCCCGCCTCCGCCCTGTGTGCGTGGAATTTGCGTGTTCTTCGGGGGGTTCCCTCTAGGTACCCTGCTTTCCTCCCCCAGTCCAAAGACATGTGCTGTAGAATGACTGGCACTTCCAATTTGTCCGTAGTGTGTGAAAAAATGTGTGTGCGATTGTGCCTTGCGATGGGTTGCTACTCCGTCCAGGGTGTCCCCCGCCTTGTGCCCCGAGTCCTTTGGGATCGGCTCCAGGCTCCCTGTGACCCTGTGTAGGATAAAAAATATAGAAAATGGATAGATGGTAATACTTTCAAATACCTGATAACCACCAAATTGGAAAAGTATAGTCTTTGTCTCCTGAACTATGCTTGACCATATTACAAGCAAAAATATGTTGAAGTAATGAGTTTCTTTGCAAACCCTGATTATTTCCATGTCTGCTTCGGTTCCAACTGTGACAAGCAGTTTTTTAAAAAAAAACATCCTTGCTATAGGATCACCTGCACATTCGTGCAATTATGCGATCAGACAGTCATGTGATAGCAGCGCAATGCAGAAAATCATGCTGATATATGTATAGAGCCTCATCAGAAATAAGATTGAGGAAGTTATGTGATTTCAGTGACTTGGTTACTGCATGACCGTGGCATAGTTGTTGGTGCCAGACGTGCTGATTACTGCTGATCTCCTGGGATTTTCATCTGTAGAGTTTACACAGAATGGTGTGAAAAAAAAAAAACACCTAGTGAACGAAAGTTCTGCGAGCAGAAACACCTTGCTGATGAGAGAGGTCAGGGGAGAGCAGACAGACTCAAATAACCAACAGTGGTGCACAGAAAAGCATCTCAGTACACACAACATTTTGAACCATGAGGTGGATGGGCTACAACAGCAGAAGACCAGATCAGGTTTCACTCCTGCCGAGAGTCAAGAACAGGAATCTGATGCTACATTGGGCACAGACTAATCGAAACTAGACTTGAAAAACAAGTGCAGATGTACGGGTGTTCCTAATAAAGTGGTCCGTGAGTGTATGTCGGATTATCTAGAGTCAGTGGATTGTTTGATGATTTTGATATCATCTTTTGAGAGCAGGCCTAAACTTCAAGCATCAAATGAAGGTTACGTGAGACCTGACCTCTTGTGAGGTACAAATTTGATTACAATATTATAAAAAATTATGTAAGTAAATCAGTTAATGAATAAGTTAATATTATTTTAGACTTATAACGGATTTAGATGAATTACCGTGGCGTTTCAATTCACTTACATGCACAGACAAATACAGTAAGATGTTTGGGGTGCATTTTTATCTCACAACCGGTGTGGATTTAAATGCTGATTGAAATAGAAGCTTGTTCGTGACATTAAGATGCTTTCTGTGTGAACTGGTCTTCCATAACGGAGGCGTTTATTATTATTTAATATAAATAAATATCTGATAAAGTAATATCTGTTCAGCCAACGTTTGGTTGAAGAAGCATTTTTTTAAAAAAATGTTATAAAATGGGACCAGATTTATAACACTGTTAAAAATACAGTCTTATCCCTGCATCTGCTTGTTGATGTACAACCACGAAAGTAGCCGTATGACGATGTTAACCAGCAAATTGCCTTTGCACCATCACAAAAATAGAGCATGCAGTGTTTAAATAGATATCTATTGTTTCTATAATTTTTTATTTGGTGTCATTTTCTCTGCTAGGATAACACACCTATCATTGCGAAACAACTGCATAGGAGAAGACGGAGCACGTCTGATTAGTTTAGCGCTCTCCAAGACTCTCCAGTCACTCAACATGGCCTTCAACTCTGTTGGCGATGCGGGTGCTGTTTATCTTGCACAGGTGCTGAAATTTACATCATTCACAACGCAACATAATGACAACACTTCTGCGTCCACGTTCATGGATTTTCATCTTACGTTTTAATGTGATTGTTTGTCATAGAATCATATTATCTTAATCTGTTCTCATTTTTTTTTTGTAATTGAATTAATTAGTTTAGGTCGCTTGGCAAAATGTACATTTTGTTCTCTCCTGCGAGCTTCTGGCTGCCTAATAGCCAACTGTCACCTCTCATCCTTTTCTATATTGGTCTTTTAAAGGGGCTGCGTCTCAATCGCACTTTGTTGTATCTCTCCTTGGCCAACAATCATATAGGCGATGTAGGAGCATCCCATCTGGCTCAGGTACACCTTCAAACATTCTTACATTTTTATAGTTTATTATTATGCTATAGTATTAAGGGCATAATTAGTGTTCTTAGTGAATTTTTCTCTCCATGTTGATGAAGAGGTAGTAGCGCCACGCTGATATTGCAAACTGACTGACAGGAAATGTGTGTTAATTCTTTGCCTGTGTAATAAAGATGACCTGCGGCAGGTAGAAAATGGCCATGAACAACTCTGAGAGAAAAAGACATCAAGTCCTGCTGGTCACAGGCCTTGATTAGGGACTTAAAACAGCAGCTGCGAATGGAACGGCAACAGCATTGTGACTAGTATTACACATGCGCGACTTTAACTGCTACTTCATGACGTTCTACTGTAACCGTCTACTACAGGAGAATAGCTGGTTTGCCATAGTCATTACGGCGTGACAGATTAGGCAACAAAATGTTATGCTTTATGGTATGGTGGTGACATTGTAATTGCATCAGTATATGAATGTACCATTAGTCTTTTATTTAATCTGTGTTGATATTTTTTAAACTTAAGAGTGGTTCTAAGAAGTTGGGCAGGAGATCTGGATGGTTTCTGATTTGTCTCAGACTGTCAGGCCCAACACTAAAGACTCCTTGGTAGGAGTAGTTGAATTGTAGGGACCAGACAGGGATTGGTTGGGTCACTAGTAGAAGAAGGAGACAGAGATGGGAATTTATAGGAAGTTAACTTGGAAGAAGTTGGAACTTCCAAGTGTGGTCTCTTTCCGAAGCGTAAGGGATTTCGTAACTCCATTTAAAAGTCAGGAGGAGACTCGGTGACAAAAAAAACGCCCTGCACACACATTGCATAAATGGACAATCCTGTGAATTTGGATTTCGACTTGCTGTGTGTGAACTTGCATCCAAAAAAAGCGGTCGATATTGTTTTGTTTATATTGGTTTCCTCCACTCAGGATTAAGTCCATACAGGCCTATCTGTCGTTCTCTGTAGGTGATTGGCCCATTTGCTCTGACACATGAAGAAATAGTTGAGAGGAGAAGGCAGTTGAAAAGGAAGGACCAACTGGTGAGAAAGAACATGCTATTTCTAGTTTCTAATGTGTCATGTTTACAGCGGATAGAAAAAGTCTGCACACCCCTGTTAAAAATGGCAGGTGTAAAAAAAATAAAATTAAAAAAAATAATAAAAAAAATGAAACCAAGATAAATAATGTCAGAACAGATAACATCCAAGTCCAACTAAATCACCCCAAACCATGTGGCAAAATGTGTTTTGATCTGATGAGACTAATTCCAAAAGGTATAATAATTCCATATTTCCAAAAGGTATGTCCAAAAACAAAAGCACATCACCAAAAGAACACCATACCTATGGTGAAGCATGGTGGTGGCAACATCGTGCCTTGGGGCTGTGTGGAGGGAATCATGAATAGCTACAAAGCTAGCTGAAGATGAAAAGGAATTTCACCAAAGTATACATCCAAAACAACAAAGCAATGGCTTAACCAAAAGAAAATCAATGTTTTTGAATAGCCAGCCAGAGCCCAGACCTGAATCCAACTAAAAATCTGTGGAGTGACCTGAAGCGAGCTGTGCACAGGATATCCCCTCACAATTTGATGGATTTAGAATGTTTTTGGAAGAAAGAGTGGGAAAATATTGCTGTGAAGATGTGCTGCTCTGATAGACTCTTACCCAAAAAGACTGAGTGGTGCAATAAAATCAAAATGT
This sequence comes from Ictalurus punctatus, assembly GCF_001660625.3. NCBI lineage: Eukaryota > Metazoa > Chordata > Actinopteri > Siluriformes > Ictaluridae > Ictalurus > Ictalurus punctatus. The sequence continues at coordinate 18,944,179 of NC_030427.2, read as the reverse complement.
GCTACAACAAAGTATTAGTTTAGTTTAGCACACTTATACAGCTAGGTTTTGTATTTTTTCTTCTTTTTTCCCTAAAAAGGTTTCTGATTGTTTTTCACTTTATTTGTGTATTTTGCAATTTCACATTATAGATGGGAAACGTCCTGTCATGATTTATTTGAGTGTCGTTCTTTTACTTCACAATAATCTGCCATTTAAACAGGGGTCTGTAAACCTTTTATATTCACTGTATATCCGTCTCAGTTACTTTCTCTACCCTGCTAGTTGTCTGTCTCTGAATCACATCTTTCCATTTTCTTCTTTTCATTGCCTCCTTTTGTTTAATGTTCATCTTCCCTTCTACTTCCTTTTCTCATTCCGTCAATCTGACTCTCAGTTGATTAGTGAAGACTCTGAATGCGAGTCAGCTTTGTCCATTCCCAGCAGTTCATCTCTGGAGTGCAACATCAAAAGTGCCACCAAGAGAAAGGTAGATTATTAAGTGCCAGGATTTCGAACTCTCAACCTTTCCAGTCCATAATACAAAGCCTTACATTACATTTAAATTTACATTCATTCATTTAGCAGATGCTTTTATCCAAAACGACTTACAAACAAGGAAATACAAGCAAAGCAATATATCAAGCGGAGAACAATACAAGTAGTGCTACCATGTTTTTTTTGTTTGTTTGTTTGTTTTGTTAATAATGTGGGGTTAGTTAAGTGTTCACGGAAGAGGTGGGTGTTTAGTTGTTTTTTAAAAATACTGACAGATTCTGTGGTCTGGACTGAGGTTGGAAGTTCATTCCTCCATTGAGGGACGGTTAGTGTGAAGGTTCTGGAAAGTGACCTTGAGCCACGCTGAGTAGGCACTACTAAACGTCGGTCGTTAACCAATCACAGATTGCGTGAGGGAACATAAGCCTTCTGGAGAGAGTTGAGGTAGGAGGGTGTTGTTCCAGACAAGGTCTTGTATGTGAGCATCAAGGCCTTGAATTTGATACGGGCGGCTACAGGAAGCCAGTGGAGGGAGATGAAGAGGGGTGTGACATCGCTGAGCCACCACTACCCACTGATATATCTAGTTTAAGGCAACACTCTCACTTTAAGTAACACACTTAAGATGATGTGGATTTCATTCTGCCAGCAGTCGGCCAGGTGTTGGTGTAAAGTATAAGGTGTGGATATTCCACAGTAATTTACAGATGACTCCATAACAGTAGATGCATGCTCACGATTGTTTATCATGATGAGCAAATTGTTGTTTTTAAAAAAAAATTATTTCCATGTCAACAGGACTCACAGGATCCAAACAAAAAGGTTGGTCATATCTAAAGCTCATGGAATGAAAACAGGCAACATTAATTAACATGGGATCATACACAATTACTGTGTTCCTTCCATCATTTTCTGTAAATGTGTTACACTGCACAGGAAATGATAGTTTAAATCTTTTTTTTTTTTTTGGATTTTGAGAAATACATACATCAAGGTTCATTAGAAAACACAAAAACAAAATTAAGACATTATTGGTAAGAAGTCCTCCAGGAGTGGGAGTGTAGCATAAGTTTTAGCCTTTTAGGGAAAGTGAATGTTTGGAGAAAAGTCCCAAGAAGATATGAATTGTTTGCTTATTTGTAGGATGGCACCAAAAAGGAGGAGAAGCTTCCAACAAATCAGACAGTGACAACAACGGGAAAGAAAGAAGACCCCAAAGTGGCAAAGAAAAGAAGTAAAAACATAGCCTGCCTCTGCTATGTGTTCTTGCAAGAATTATAACAATGAAACTGTAAAAATACATGTGTGTGTGTGTGTGTATGTATGTATGTATGTATGCATATATATATATATATATATATATACGTGTGTGTGTGTGTGTATGTATGTATGTATGTATGCATATATATATATATATATATATATATATATTATGTATGTATGTATGTATGTTTGTATGTATCTATTTATTTATTTATTTATTTATTAATTTGGAATTGAAAACTGTGGCTACATTAAAGCCAACGCTGGATGTATAAATTTTTGTATTTGGGCTTTAGAAAAACATCTTACTTTTTTCATCTCAGCCTCAGATACTAAGATTCCACAAGGCAGAGGTGGAAAATCAGATGAAAAAGACAAGCATCCTTCAGTGAAAGAACAAGAGGTAGGACAGCAGAAAACAGTATTACTTACTTACTTACATACTAAATGTTTTGCTATGCACCAAAAGGGCAGCTGCGTACAAAAGGTGCTTTCATTTCACCTGATACACACTCATTCACCACTTTATTAGGAATACCTGTACACCTGCTCATGGTTGTTGGCGCCAGATCGGCTGCTTAGAGTTTTGCAGAAACTTCTGATCTCTTAGGATTTTGACACATTCTCTGGCATGTGGATGGCAACACAACACTGCAGTGCTGTTCCTCCCAGACAGAAAACCGTTTTTAAATAAAGCTTTGTGTGTGTGTGTGTGTGTGTGTGTGTGTGTGTGTGTGTGTGTGTGTGTGTGTGTGTGTGTGTGTGTGTGTGTGTGTGTGTAAGACAGAAGAAGTGGTTGAGACACAAAGCCCTTTGCTGAATCCTGCTATACAGAGCACTGGAGGAAAAGTGATTTATCCAGGCAACACAACACTTCTCTCTCTGAACTTGTCAGGTCAGTCATTAACAAGGCATACCGTTACATTTCTGTGGACGTGTTGATGTTATCATCATTCCTTTCCCATGCTTACAGGCAATAAACTGACACAGCAGTCACTTCAGATGTTCCTGTCATCCGTGGCGTGTCAAGGGAAAAGAGGTCTCCAGTATATTTCTCTTAATGTGAGGTTTATATATATATATATATATCCTATACATGTGTCTGATTCCATGTAAGATTATTTATTAAATTATTTACATTTTTATACTGATTTTTTTTTTTTCTCCAGAGAAACAGCTTTCCTCCAGACTGTGAGGTCTTCTTGAAACTACAGGAAATTATGTCACTTAGGAATCCTGTAAACAGGACTACCTCAGCTCAGGCGGAGGCTGAGCAGGGACAGGCAGCATAGCATAGCACAATTACCTTTTCCGCCTCAGAATTTTACCTTAGAATGATCTTTATTATGCTATATTTGAGAAGATACAGTAGTTCTGAGCAAAAAAAAGGATTGGTGGTTTCAGTTAACTTGATCTACTGTATATCAGGTGAACCATGTCGTCACTGTGTGGAATCAAATCCAAAGCTTTGGTGTCGACTCTCAATTCCCAAATGCCTGGAATCGAGGCATCGCTTCTTTCTGGGATCGACTCCCAGCCCTAGCGTTAATAAAGCACATTTACAGGGATTTCCATGAACTGTTGTACATGTTGCTGTTGCTAATTCTCAAAATGAAGCGTGATACCCCAGAGACCTTAAAAAATGTGTCTCACATTGATTTATTTAATAAAATAATACAATTGTACAGAGGACTGAGCTGTAATCTACTGGATCAGGTTCTCAAAGGTAGATGAGAGTACAAACTAGAAGGTTAAAGTTCACGGATGAACTTTTGATGTTGGCTTGACAGAGCCAGTTAAAAGAGTTATTATTATTTTTTATTATTTAATATTACAGGGTTTTGTTGTCATTGATTTTAAAATGTTAAACAATTAAGAATGTAAAGGTTAAAAGACTAAAAGGATATAATAGTTAAAGGTTAAAAACGTACAAATTATGCCTGAAGTTTAAAACATTAAAAGGTTAAAAGGCTATGATATTCCACTTGGTTACTAGATGGTTGCTATGATGTTGCTTGGTGTTTGCTAGGATATTGCAGGTGGTTGCTATTATGTTGCTTGGTGGTTGCTAGGATATTGCAGGCGGTTGCTATGATGTTGCTTGGTGGTTGATATGATATATTCCAGGTGGTTGCTATGATGTTGCTTGGTGGTTGCTTTGATGTTGCTTGGTGGTTGATATAATATATTCCAGGTGGTTGCTATGATGTTGCTTGGTGGTTGCTTTGATGTTGCTTGGTGGTTGATTTGATATATATTCCAGGCGGTTGCTATGATGTTGCTTGGTGGTTGATATGATATATTCCAGGTGGTTGCTATGGTGTTGCTTGGTGGTTGATATGCTATATTCCAGGCGGTTGCTATGGTGTTGCTTGGTGGTTGATATGCTATATTCCAGGCGGTTGCTATGGTGTTGCTTGGTGGTTGATATGCTATATTCCAGGCGGTTGCTATGGTGTTGCTTGGTGGTTGATATGCTATATTCCAGGCGGTTGCTATGGTGTTGCTTGGTGGTTGATATGATATATTCCAGGCGGTTGCTATGATGTTGCTTGGTGGTTGATATGATATATTCCAGGCGGTTGCTATGGTGTTGCTTGGTGGTTGATATGATATATTCCAGGCGGTTGCTATGATGTTGCTTGGTGGTTGATATGATATATTCCAGGCGGTTGCTATGATGTTGCTTGGTGGTTGATATGATATATTCCAGGTGGTTGCTATGATGTTGCTTGGTGGTGTTGCGATATTCCCTGTGTACTAGATAATGATCCATTTTCATGGTCTTTTTGGTGTGCACAAACTTTTGACTAAACATAAAAACACCTCAAATGCTTCTCTATGGAAAAATTACCCTCTTCGGAGCGTTGCTATGTGGCAACCGTAATTCCAATTACGGTATATTTCAAGTAGTCAATGTACATCTTTCAGTAATCAAACTGAATTGGAAGCATGTATAATGAATGTATAAGATATGAGAGTCATCATTTCATTAATTAAAGAAACTAAAATCAAAGTAAGACAAGCTGGTTTGAGTCTAACTGTGAAATCACTGAGCCCACATTCCTCACAGTGGATCCTTTTCTTCTATTCTTACTCTCTCATCTCTCAGTGAAAACTCACCTCTTTACCCGTTAGGGAACTGAGTCTGTTCTCTGTATCTTTCAAGTCTATCATTTTCTATCATTTTACCAATCTGATGATTGTGATTTTTAAAGATGTATTGTTAAAAATCTATCACGTTAATCGGTAAAATAAAAACTTTTTTTTTTTTTTTAAATGATCTGACTGAACTCGCACCACAAGTACAGATAAGGCATGAAGAAAGTAAAATAATTGTGGTGAGGGGTCAGGAGCACGATTAAAAGAACAAATGGGAAAACTCCGCCTAATGAGATCATTGTTTTAGTATTGTATAAAAACATAAGCCTTGATTGTATTTATCAGTTGATCTGCAGACCATTCCGGCTTGGTTGCTTTTTTTTTGGCATCTGAAACCTCTTTTTATCTTGACTGGGAGCTAGTAGCGAGGATATCCGGAAGTGTTTCTGATCGAAAAACCTGACGCACATATCAATCCCCCTCCTCCTTTACATCTGCCACAGTCTCAAACAAAAAGTCCTTTCATGATGTGATGGAATTTGGTGAGAAATGTAATTAAATAATAATGTTTACAACGAGTATTGTAATTAATTGATCCTTGCATGTTTCGATATGCAAAGCTGCACAAAAGATGTGATAAATTATGTATTGTTCATTAATTCATTGTGGAATATTCCAGACATTTCACATAATATCAGTGCATCTTGCTTTATTACGAATGTTGTTATGAACCAAGCTCCAACAACATAACGGCAGATCCCTGAAGCGCAGTGAGGTCATCCAGCTGAGCACAGTCATCATTAACTGAATCGCATTGAAGTGACGCTTGAGAGAGCGAGGATATTCCATCTGACTTGCCTTGATTCCTCTCTCCTCGCATCTCAATATAATAGTCACTTCACATGCTGCTGTTTCATTTACATGCTTCAATTATTATTCATGTACATCCTTTTAAATGTTTTGCTTTATCTGGCTTTTTCTTTTTGTGTCATTGTTCTCTTTCCTCTTCAGCTGCTGTAACGCATTATTAGTAGTGTTTATGGCATCAGTTCCTCTCACGCACGTTCGCCTGTTGCTCTCTCTCTCTGTCTCTGTCAATCTCTCTCTCGGCCCATTCGCTTCACATTTGTCCAGTCTGACGCGTCATACACGTGGGTCCGGACTACAAGCCAATCACAGCTCAGAACGCGTGAGTTGACGGAGTACGGGTGGGGGAAAGAAACCACCGCTGTCTGTAATCCCTACTATCCACTTCTACTCGGTTGCAGGTTTGAGGGGATGTATAATATCCGGATTTAAGGTCAGTACATTCATTCTATACAACAGCACAGAAATACAGTCTAACACCAGCAGCAGCACTGAGGCTGATCTCCGGTGGGTTTGTGCGCCAGTAGGAGTGCAGGATTAGGTGCAGGATGAGGTGCAGTGCTTTACAGATGTAGCATCAGTGTGCTTCAGATCGTTCCTCAGCTTCACTGGGTTCTCTTTAAAGAACCCGAACTGTACAGGAACCCTGTAGAACCGAACCCCACAGCTGGAGTGTTGACTTTTCTCTGCTGTTTGCAGTGCTGTGTTTACACAGTTTATAAACTGTGCTAATTTGCATAGCTAGCTACATGTACGGGCCATGACCCAAACAACATGTAGGTTGAGACAGCTGGATGTTTATATATACATATATATTACACACACACACACAAATATATAATATATTTATTTATTTCTATATATAATCATGTCCGATATGAACTCTTCCGACAGCAGAGGTGTTTAATACCCTCAGTACTACACACTGCAGACGCCATGTCTGTGCTCCATCTTACTAACTCGCTCCTAGTTTACACATCAGCTGATTTATTACTGAAATAAACTCGACAGTGTTGAGCTTGGATGGTTGAGTAAGAATTTCATGAGCAGAACTGATCATTAGGGAAGTCCACATGTCAGAAATAAGCTTTAGGAGATGTTCACTTCTCTGACTTTGTTCCCCCAAGCACGCGGGAAGTTCTGGGTCGGATCCGCTGTGGCGCCCCTAGTGGACGATCTCCAGGTTCAGCAGGTTTAGTGTCTCAGTTCAACTGGCTGTGAATTACCTGACGAATTGAATCAGGTGTGTTAGAGCAGGTAAAACTGGGAAACTAGGCAGGACCCTGTGGTGCAGGGTGATGAAATTAGGGCTGTAAAGATATCATATTGTTTTGTTTGATATGATACCCTCGATTCTATACGTCTCCTTAGCAGGCAATGCTTTCAACGCTCTGGGTAATAAAGCAGTATGTTTGTCATGAAACACCGCTTAATAAGGAGGCCAGCAGAGGCCAATATATGGAGAGAAAAAAAACGTGCGAATACTGAAAAAACATGAGCGACTACTGAAAAAAAGCGAGTACAGAGAAAATGTGCAAATACATAAAAACACATGGATACAGTGAACATGTGAATGCAGAAAAAACGTGTGCATACAGAAAACACGTGTGAATACATTTAAAACGTGAATACAGAGGAAACATGCGAATACTGAATACACGTGAATACAGAAAACATGAGTGAATGCAGAAAAAAACACGTGTGAATACAGAAAAGGTGCGAATACATTCAAAAACTTGAATACAGAGAAAACGTGAATACTGAAAACACGTGAATACAGAAAAGGTGCGAATACTTAAAAAAAAAACCCTTGAATACTGAAAACGTGCGAATACATAAAGAGTGAATACAGAGAAAACGTGCGAACACTGAAAAACACGTGAATGCATAAAAAACATGAATACATAAACGCATGCGAATACAGAAAAAATGTGCGAATACATAAAAATCGTGAATACGAAAACGTGAATACAGAAAAAACGTGCGAATACAAAGAAAACGTGAATACTGAAAAAACATGCAAATACATAAACGTGCGAAAACAGAAAAAAAGCACGTGAATACAGAAAACACATGCAAATGCAGAAAAAACGTACGTGATGGAAAGTCGGACCGTTCGGAAAGAAGAAGCCGCGTGTTTTCGACTTACTGTAGCAGCGTTTCTACATGCAGCATGTCGCATTTGTGTTCCCAGACTGGTGAATGTGTTTCTCCACACTGCCGCTGTTTCTGAGCTTCTGTGGGTGCAGCCAGTTTGATGCATCTGTTTTCTGCATTTGCGTTTGTCATTTAAACTTAATCAGGCCCCCACACTCTGTCCACTGAAAAACTAGCTTCCTCTTGGTCTCGAATCCTGTGGAGTGATTAGCGCCTGTGTTTTGAACTATCCCTTGTTAAACACTTCCTAGACTTCCTTCTTTGAGCAGTAAAAAATGTCAGCTATATGGACATTAGACATACGATTTGTAAAAGTAATTACCACAGATGCATCGATGCCAGATTTTTAAGACCGAGTACAAGTACCAATACTTTTGCTGTGGTACTCACCGATACCGATGTATCCCTAATAATTACAGTAGCTTGCAAAAAGTATTAAACCCCCATGGAATCCAGGAAATTTGTCTGAATAACAAATGATAAATACACACATTCTTCCAGTCTCTTAAAGTGAATTTTCAAAGTCAAAATAAATTATGGGTCAGCGAGTATTTCAAAGAAAATCACAAACTGAAAAATGCTGCTTACATAAGACCCATGATCCCACTGAGAGAGAGAGAGAGAGAGAGAGAGAGAGAGAGAGAGAGAGAGCGAGACTAGTGAGGGAAGCCATAGTGAAGTCAACAGACACTCATTTACATTTACATTTATTCATTTAGCAGACACTTCTATACAAAGTGACTTATAAATGAGGAAATACAAGCAAAGCGATATATCAAGCACAGAACAATACAAGTAGTGCTACCATACAAGACTTTCAATTGAGTTCTAGAGAAGCAAAGTGTGCTGAGTAGAGGTGTAAGTGCCAGTGTAAGTTTTTATTTCCTTTTTTTATTAATTTTTTTTTAAAGGATAATGTGGGGTTGGTGTTTTAGGGGTTAGTTAGATGTTCACAGAAGAAGTGGGTCTTTAGTTATTGAAGTTATTGAAGATGGTGATAGATTCTGCGGTCTGGATTGAAGTTGGAAGTTCATTCCACTATTGAGGGACGGTTAGTGTGAAGGTTCTGGAAAGTGACCTTGAGCCACGCTGAGTGGGAATTACTAAGCGTTGGTCGTTAACCGATCTCAGATTGCGTGAGGGAACGTAAGCCTTCAGGAGAGAGTTGAGGTAGGAGGGTGCTGTTCCAGACAAGGTCTTGTAGGTGAGCATCAAGGCCTTGAATTTGATGCGGGCGTCTACAGGAAGCCAGTGGAGGGAGATGAAGAGGGGTGTGACATGGGTTCTCTTGGGCTGGTTGAAGACGAGGCGTGCTGCTGCATTCTGAATCATCTGGAGGGGTTTGATGGAGCTGTTTGGGAGGCCCGAGAGTAGTGACTTGCAGTAGTCCAGTTTTGAGATAACAAGAGTCTGGACTAGTAGTTGTGTAGCCTGTTCGGTGAGGTAGGGTCTGATTTTCTTGATGAAGGAAATCTGAAGGAATTACAGAGTACAGTAGCTGAGACTGGAGAGAAGGTGCACCAGACAACCATTTCAAGAGCTGTAGAAAAATGAGGACTGTATGGAAGGGAACTAGAAAGAATCCATAGCTCCAGGACCCATATGAAAGCAACATGCTTTTCTGCTCACCATAGCTGTAAAGAGTTATTTGATTTACCATGGCCTTCCTGTTAGCTCGAACTGGTCTGGCCATTCTCCTCTGACCTCTTTCACAGAAGTGATGCTCACCGGATGTTTTTTCATTTTCGGACCATTCTCTGTAAACCCTAGAGACTGCTGTGTGTGAAAATCTCAGGAGATCACCCCCCTTTCATACGAAACGCTTTGTTTTCTATGCTAGTTTTAGCTTTCAGAGTTTCACGCTTGCCTCAAGATCAGGAGTTGCAGTGCTACAGTACGGTGTCACTATTTTCCTGGTCATAGTAATAGCTTAATCTCGAATTTAAACTCCAAGCTGGCTATGATTTTGCGACTTGTTATTGACCTGTATGCCCTTGCGATGTGCCCACGTGACAGCAGCGTGATGAGTGAAGAGGAGGACCAGAGTGTGAACATGACGGAGGACGAGCTGCAGCACTGGGTGCGGGAGCAGGTGGAGAAGGATGAGCAGCTGGTGCAGAGGAAGGCGCAGTTGGCGCAGGTGGACGACTGGGTGAAGCAGAAAGAGAGGGAGGCAAAGTACACCCAGCTGCTGTACAATAACGCCTGCGAGTAAGTGCCTTCATCTTGAGCCAGTAGAAGCCTTGCCCTATCTGCGTAACTGTATTTTAAAAGTAGATGAATAAGTAACTGAACCTAGATCAGGAAGGTTATGGTTTGAAAGAGTGAAAACAGCTTATTAAGTCATTCTGGCAAAACTAGTTAGGACAGCGTAACTAAAATAGCGAACCAGAAGGTAACACAGGCATGAAGACGCCCTGGCACATAAAGTGGCCAACCACTCCACCGTCAACAAACCTGAGTGGACGTGTGAGAGCATCCAAACATCCCACATTACCAGAACTCTCTATGCCAATAAACCCTCCAGTACCTCAGTACCATTACCTGAGAGAAAAACTGTTAACAAAAGGGTTGACTAAACAAATAGGTTTTCGGCCTAGACTTAAAGACTGTGACCGTGTCTGAGTCCTGAACACTAACTGGAAGGCTGCTCCATAACTGGGGGGTTTCATATGTGTGGAAGTTTCCATTCCTTTAATGATATGGATGTGCTATGTGTTAATGATATGTATATTTAAGTGATTGATTAAGAGACCTTGACTTCCTTTTCTTTTGGGATCAGATCAGTCCGTGAGTGTGAGTCTGTGATGAAGGGCTTGTATGGCATGCTGGGACTGGAGTATCGAGACACAGACTCTGAGGAAGAAGGAGGAGCCAAACCGACGGAAAACATCAGACAGATCACAGATGATTTTGACAACGGAAAAGATGAGCATGGTGCTGATGGTGAAGGCGATGATGACTATGTTGTCATCGATTTGGGGGGTAAGGAATTATTCATTTTAATGAGATGCGAAACAGGAAAAGTCACTAAAGATAGAGTGTGGTTGTGTGCTTTTTGAAATTGACCCGTTTCTTCCTCTTTCTCTCTCTGTCTGGCCTTGGATTTTGTCCCTGTTTTACACTTCCTGAAACAGCAGTGAAGGAGGAACCGAAGGTGAGGGGATATGCGTATCTTGGAGGTTGAAATCCACTCAAATAATCATATGGTTGTCTTTGCTAGAATGGCCTTGTTTCTTTTTCTTTCCTTCTCTTCTATAACACTGTCTCAGGAAGTTGAGTTGTCAGCAGGCATAGAGTCTTCAGAATTTTCTGTGCAGATGTTAGCTCAGAAGGTGAAAAAAACTGAGGCTGTTGACCCTCCAACCGAAGTCAATCCACCATCGCCATCAACGACCAGGAAAAACAAACCTTCTGACACCACCTTACCAACCATAAAGACTTTAGGAAGCCCCACACCAATTACTGCTCCATCGCTCTGTGATTTGCCTGCTCAGTCATTAACGCCTACAAAAGAAAGCTCTCCTCCTGTTTCATTAGGCACATCTATACCCATGAGTGAGCCTGTCGAAACCCCTCCATTGACCACCATTCCAGTCACATCTTCCAAATCCAAGAACGATATAGAAACGCCCAGTGAAACATCGGTGTCTACGAGGCAGAATGCTGAAACTTCAGCACAATGTGTGGCATCTACCCCAACATCCACACTCCCAGTGAAAGCTGTTGCTGCGTCCAAATGTTCAAAAGCAGCCTCAGTCAATCAAAAACCTGCCTCTAAGAACAAAAGCTCCAAAGCAACTATAACCTCGGACACCGCCGGTAAAACCACAGCCAAGGAGAAGGTTCATGATAAGTGGGCCAGTCCCAAACCCAGCAGCAAACCTTCAAGCACCACAACACCATCCAATACCACAGTTAAAACTGCACCTGCAGAAAAAGCCAAGGCTATCGACCCTAAACAAGGTGACAAACCGGAGACTAAAGCCCCTACCTCCAGCCCTCACTCTGGTACCACAGACACACCAACTTCAGACAAGACTTCCAAAAAAACAACTTCTACCAATCCACCAGATGGTAAAGAAGGTGTGGGATTTAGTTTTTGTTCAGTTTGTCTGGCTCTTGCTTGCTTCATTTTCATCAGCTTCTTTTTTTTTGTGTTGTTGCAATGAATAACTACCAAACTGTTTCTCTCAGTCTCCCAGACATCATCAGTCACTTCGGTCAATCCAGTCACTCCGGTCACACCTGTGATGCCTGCTCGTCTTCAGAAAGAGGTGAAGCTGAAGGTCACCATGAGTGTTCTTGGAAGGCGGAGGACTAAAACATGGCACCAGGGCACAATTTTAGACATCAAAACAACTGGTAAGACTCCACAGGTGATTCATGTGAGAAAGAGATCTAGCACTTTACAGTTTATAGCACTTTCTAGCACTGTAGAAAAATATTCTAGTCTTATTTCAGTGTGTTTTTAGGAATTCTAAATGTGTTTGTTCATTTAGGTCACTTCTATAGAATTGCCAGCCTTTTTTTTTCTTGTACAACAATTTGAGAGTAGAATTCATGGTTATTTCAATTATGGCAAGTCTCCTAGGCCCTGAAGCAGCAAAGTATCCCCATAGCATCACACTACCACCACCATGTTTCATGGTTGGATGTTTTTATTGTGGAACGCTGTGTTAGCTTTACGCCAGATGGAACGGGAACCATTTCTTCCAAAAAGTTCCACTTTGGCCTCGTCAGCCCACAAATCAATATCCCAAATGACCTGGGGGTCATCAAGGTGTTTTGATTTTTTTAAGCAAATGTGACACGGGCCTTTATGCTCTTCTTGGTTAGCAGTGATTTTCAGCTTGCAACTCTTCTCGTGCAAATCACATTTTGCCCAGCTTCTTTCTAATGGTGGAATAATGAAAGCTGACCTTATGCGAGCAGAGCGAGTTCCTGTTGTTCTCATCTGGGTTCTTTTGTGACTTTCTTGAGGAGTCATTTATTGGAGGGATTTTAGTAGACCGGCCACTTCTAGGAAGATTCACCGCTGTTCTGAGTTTTCTCCAGTTGGAGATAATGGCTCTCACTGTGGTTCGCTGGAAATATTTCAGCAACGTTCTTTCTCATCTCTTCTGGAATTTCTTTTGATCGCGCCATAGTGTGCTGCTTGTTGAGAAGTTTCAGCCTACTTTACATTGCTCGATAGGTTCTATTTAAGTGATCTTTAGATTCAACAGGGCTGGCAGTAATAAAGCCTTGGTGTGTCTAGTATAATTGTACCCAATTATCAATTAATTTATTGTTTATTTGGTTAATTGGTTGATTGAATAACTCATTTATATTTATTAATTTGTTTTTCAAAGTTTATTTTTTAAGACCGGGCCAGTTCGTGTTGAATAACTTTTTTCCTACAGTAAATGAAATAATTTCCAAGCTGTATTTTGTGTTTACTCAGATTGGATTTTTTTCAAGTATTGAACAGTTTAAAGAGCTGAAACAATTAAGAATGACACATAAACAAATAGAAGAAATCAAATACTTTTTCCACAGCACTATATTTCAAGATTTATTTGAGGGGCATTAGCCAAATGATTTGTATTAGACACTGATTTATTGTTGTTGTTTTTTTGCGCTTGTTCTCTCAGAGTCTGGTCCTAGGTATAAGATCCTGTTTGATGGTGGTAAAGGGAAGAGTGTTTTGTCTGCTCATCACTTGGCGTGTGTTGGCCCTCCTATGCTGAAGGATCTCTTTGTGGGGTGTCGAGTTGTAGCCTGCTACAGAGAAGACAAACAGTCTTGGCTCCATGCTGCAGTGGTAGTAGAGATGCCGGAGCGCAGGAACCGTATGAGGTGTGAATGTTCACTCTTTAAATCTTTCATTGTCTCTGTTTGGCTTCATCTGTTACGACTAACACAAGTGGTGATCTCTGATGTTTCAGGTTCTTGGTGTTTTTTGATGATGGCCGTCCAGCCTACATCTCCCTGCCAGACCTCCATCTGGTCTGTAAGCCAAGTAAGGAAATAAACCTGCACATGCTTTCTGCTTATGTTTCTTCTATAGTATTTCCACTAACTTTCTTTCATTACAAACTGTTTCTCCTGCCTCTTTGTGTGTCCGACTCCCTCTCCGTAGTGAACAACATGTCTGAAGACATAGAAGACAAGGTGTGGCGTGCCGAGGTCGAGGAATACCTGCAGGCGTATCCAAACCCCATCTTTGTGGTGATGCGGGTGGGGCAGGATAGCAAGGTGGAACGTGATGGCAAAATGGAACAATGTACCGTCAGTCAGGTGGATAGCAGCTTGATCCAGATTTGTTACAAGGTGAGAGGCTGGTTTAGCCTGACCTGGACTTTAGGCCTAGCTTATAATTACAGCAAATTATATATTGCTGCAACTGCTCAGATGTTTTCTTCGAGTACAGCTTAGGGAATTATCCCTATGCCGTGAATGTAGATTTACTCTTTTTTTTTTTCCCCCCTTGTGTTATTTTACTGTTGTACACTGTGAAGTGGTGTTAGCTGTGTGTTTGGGGGTGTGTGTATTAATTGTTTCAGAAAGATCAGGAGAAAGAGTGGCTGTATAAGGGCTCGAATCGATTGGACCAAATCCAAAGGATCAAGAAGCGAATGGCTGAAAAGAAGAAGGAACAGGCTGTAAATAAAGGTATGAGGTGTGTGGGTGTGTGTCTTGGAAAGAAACTGTGAATGAACACACTCTTTTCACACATTCTCCTCTTTTGCTCTGCCTCCTCAGCAGAATGGATTTCATCGCAGAAGAACACTAAACTACCCACCACCACCGCCACAAGTACAACCACCACCACCGCCACAAGTACAACCACCACCACCCCCACAAGTAAAACCGCCACAAGTACAACCACCCCCACCCCCACAAGTAAAACCGCCACAAGTACAACCACCCCCACCCCTACAAGTAAAACTGCCACAAGTACAACCACCCCCACCCCTACAAGTAAAACCACCACCTCCACAAGCAAAACCACCACCGCCCCCACCACCACCGCCTCCACTGCTACCTCTTCAACAACAGTAAATATAAATATTGAACCCTTAAAAACCTCTACTACTCCAGGTGTTTCTCAGACTGTTTCCCCAGTCACAACGTCCTCAAGTATGATAAAGACATTTGCCGGTAAACCAATATCACAGCCTAGGGTCGTCCTGAACAGGATTACCTTGCCTTTGCCGCTGACGACTGTGAAAACCACCGCACACACTGAGCCCACAGTGGCCGGTTCATCTAACACAGGGTGAGACAGCAAATTTTTTTCACTAACATTCTGAATTAATCCAAGTGTTGCCTGGAGTTGATGCACTAAGTGGTCCTGCAGAACTTCTACCAAGACATCTCAAAACATCAACAGACAGTGGAAAAAAATGACAAGCTGCATTTTTTTTGTCTTATTAACTCCAAGAGAGAGGGGAAAGAAAGAGAGACTGGTGAGGGAACGTGAATGAGAACTTGTCTCACAGAATATTAGAAGTGCTTAAAAAGTGCAAAGAGTCATTCATTAATAAATAAATTGTAATCCTTGGTAAATCGCAGTATCATAAAGGGAATAAAATTTTCCCTAAAATAGTATCTTATCATATCTTATCTTAAAACACTTTGGGGTGTGATGTTATTGGAAAATAATCTGCTTCACGTCAGGGCAACAAACCCGCCACGTTTGTGGGTTATTCTCCTAGAACAGCATGCCCCATTGTGTTTTATTTTAGTTTATCTTTATGATTGTAGCAGCAGTTCTTGGGTACAAATCTACAGTATCCAGTATCCAAATATCAGTATCCATCTACAGTGAGATTATCTACTGCAGCAAGGCTGAGATTTGGATGTGAACTGTTTTTGGGTTTTCCATAAGAGACCATCCACAGCAGCAGAATGTTCTCCAAGCAGACATAGGGGTGAAAAATAGACATGTTAGCTTGTTTCTTTGCAGAAATAAACGCCCCCCTTCGGAAGAGGAGGAGGACAGCAGATTGCAGAATGCTCTTCTCCCAGTTGTTGAGCCAGGACTGAAGTACGTACCTCATCGCTGCTGCCCGGCTTGTCTGAATCCCGTGAGGCCGATGCAAAGGGATAAACACCGTGGCCAGAATCCACTACTTATCCCGCTGCTCCATGGCTTTCGCCGCATGACCGCAAGAAAGCGTCTAGATGGGAAGGTGAGAATAATAATAATAATAATAATAGTAGAATTTATAAAGGAAAACAACCAGATGGCAACATTCAGTTGATAACAGCATACAAGACAGTGATAAGACTCCGTTAGTTTGCCTTAAACCTTGATATCGTCTTGAAAAATGATCATCATCCGCTTCCCTGATGTCCGCAGATGTCTTTTCACGTCTTCTATCGTGCTCCGTGTGGGCGGAGCATGTGCGAGATGGAAGAGGTGCAGGCCTTCCTGTTTGAGTCACGTTGTGATTTCCTCTTCCTGGACATGTTCTGCTTGGACCCGTTTGTGCTGGTGAAAAGGGCTTTGCTCCCGTCTTCCATGGCCAGTCGTCCTCTTCTGTTCCTGCCGGACATTTCAGGAGGAAAAGAGGTGGTGCCTGTGCCCTGTGTTAACGAGCTTAACACTGTCTCTCCGCCCCCTCTGAGCTATACCAGCCATAGGCTGCCTGCTCCTGGTGTCTTTATCAACACTGACCTTGACTTCATGGTGGGCTGTGACTGTACTGATGGCTGTCGAGACAGGTGTGTGTATGTGTGTGTGTATATGTGTGTGTTTGGGAGGCGGGGGGGTTGTTGTTGAATGTTTTAGATCTTGATGGTCCCCACAAGATTAGGAATACCTGAATCGTTTGACTGGATAGAAGCCAAAAGATTACCTTTTGGTTATAAAGGTTAGGGGGAAGGGGAGGAGTCTATAGAGATGTCAAAAATGTCATGTCATATGATTCTTGAAGGCATTTCTATGATGTTCTATTTGAACAAAAAATTTAAAGAACAAATGTGATATTTATTACAGATTAAAAATGACAGATTTTCCCTCTTGTTATATATATAAAATCTATATGTGTGTGTATATGTATGTGTGTGTGTGTGTGTGTGTGTGTGTGTGTGTGTGTGTGTATGTATATATATATATACAGTGAGGGAAAAAAGTATTTGATCCCCTGCTGATTTTGTACATTTGCCCACTGACAAAGAAATGATCAGTCTATAATTTTAATGGTAGATTTATTTGAACAGTGAGAGACAGAATAACAACAAGAAAATCCAGAAAAAATGCATGTCAAAAATGTTATAAATTGATTTGCATTTTAATGAGGGAAATAAGTATTTGACCCCCTCTCAATCAGAAAGATTTCTGGCTCCCAGGTGTCTTTTATACAGGTAACGAGCTGAGATTAGGAGCACACTCTTAAAGGGAGTGCTCCTAATCTCAGCTTGTTACCTGTATAAAAGACACCTGTCCACAGAAGCAATCAATCAATCAGATTCGAAACTCTCCACCATGGCCAAGACCAAAGAGCTCTCCAAGGATGTCAGGGACAAGATTGTAGACCTACACAAGTCTGGAATGGGCTACAAGACCATTGCCAAGCAGCTTGGTGAGAAGGTGACAACAGTTAGTGCGATTATTCGCAAATGGAAGAAACACAAAAGAACTGTCAATCTCCCTCGGCCTGGGGCTCCATGCAAGATCTCACCTCGTGGAGTTGCATTGATCATGAGAACAGTGAGGAATCAGCCCAGAACTACACGGGAGGATCTTGTCAATGATCTCAAGGCAGCTGGGACCATAGTCACCAAGAAAACAATTGGTAACACACTACGCCGTGAAAGACTGAAATCCTGCAGCGCCCGCAAGGTCCCCCTGCTCAAGAAAGCACATATGCATGCCCGTCTGAAGTTTGGCAATGAACATCTGAATGATTCAGAGGACAACTGGGTGAAAGTGTTGTGGTCAGATCAGACCAAAATGGAGATCTTTGGCATCAACTCAACTCGCCGTGTTTGGAGGAGGAGGAATGCTGCCTATGACCCCAAGAACACCATCCTCACCGTCAAACATGGAGGTGGAAACACTATGCTTTGGGGGTTTTTTTCTGCTAAGGGGACAGGACAACTTCAAAAGGGACGATGGACGGGGCCATGTACCGTCAAATCTTGGGTGAGAACCTCCTTCCCTCAGACAGGGCATTGAAAATGGGTCGTGGATGGGTATTCCAGCATGACAATGACCCAAAACACACGGCCAAGGCAACAAAGGAGTGGCTCAAGAAGAAGCACATTAAGGTCCTGGAGTGACCTAGGCAGTCTCCAGACCTTAATCCCATACAAAATCTGTGGAGGGAGCTGAAGGTTCGAGTTGCCAAACGTCAGCCTCGAAACCTTAATGACTGGGAGAAGATCTGCAGAGAGGAGTGGGACAAAACCCCTCCTGAGATGTGTGCAAACCTGGTGGCCAACTACAAGAAACGTCTGACCTCTGTGATTGCCAACAAGGGTTTTGCCACCAAGTACTAAGTCATGTTTTGCAGAGGGGTCAAATATATATTTCCCTCCTTAAAATGCAAATCAATTTATAACATTTTTGACGTGCGTTTTTCTGGATTTTCTTGTTGTTATTCTGTCTCTCACTGTTCAAATAAATCTACCATTAAAATTATAGAATGATCATTTCTTTGTCAGTGGGCAAACGTACAAAATCAGCAGTGGATCAAATACTTTTTTCCCTCACTGTATGTATATATATATATATATATATATATATATATATATATATATATATATATATATATATATATATATATAAAATCAAAAATAAGAGGGAAAAAACTGTAATTTTGTGTTACATTTAAGCTGCTTCCAATTAGTTTGGTATTTTAAAAATCTAAAAATATTTTGGATGTTTAATGTAATCAGTGGCCCAATGGAGAATGGAATCAGTAGCCCACCACCTCCCTGGTGAAAGGTCCCCTTGATGGCACACCAATGACTCTGATTACTCTTTATAGTTACTTTTTAAAAAAAAAATTTTTATTTTTACATCAAGCGAATAATTCAATATATAGATCAGATTTATTAATACTTTATCCCCATGAGACACAGTACCCTGTTTTTTGAGAACTCGTGCCCAACTCTACCCTTCCAGAACCCAAAAAACCCAGTCATATTATACAGGCATATATAAAATGAAATAAAACAGTCATATATAAAGTTAAATAAAACCAAAACAGTCACCGGGGGTGGTGGATCGCCGTATTTTTGCATTGCAGTGTTAAAATGTGAAGCATTTGCAAAAGATGTAAAGGTCGGCATGGCTGAAACGCTTATTTAAATATTGATCTTTGGGATTTTCCATCGCACCAGTTCCTTCACGCTCTACTAGCTTCTGAGATGGTGCACTTGACGGTAAATTTCTTTATGTTCAGATTTGAACTCGTTTTCTGCACTCATTATATGGATGTGCTTGTGTCGCAGGTCAAAGTGTGCCTGTTACCAGATGACCATCGAGGCCACGTCATTGTTCACCGGTGGTCCTGTGGATGTCACCGCCGGATACACACACAAGCGATTGCCCAGATACGTGCCCACTGGGTGAGATTAATCTCAGTGAACATGCTCTGTTTTTCTTGTGTGTATGATACATGGATTATATCACTGGTTCTCAAAGTGGGGTCCAGGCAGCATCTAATGACCTAATGAGGCCTGTCAGTGGAAATAGGAAGCTGTACGGGGCACATTTAAATGTTCATGTAATAAACCTGTACTGAAGAGTGCCTGGCTACAACCCCTGGGTTATGAAGTCAAAAATGCTAAACGGAGATCTTTTCCTTATGTGTCACTTCCTTCTGCAGGGTGTACGAGTGTAACGCTCTGTGTCGCTGTGATCCGTGGTTGTGCGGTAACAGACTGGTTCAGCACGGCCTTCAGCTGCGCCTGGAGGTTTTCATGACTCAGCACAAAGGCTGGGGCCTGCGCTGCCTGGACGATATGTCCAAGGGTACATTCGTGTGTGTTTTCACAGGTATGTGTGCAGCTAGAAATTCATGATCGGCGAATTGGCACAGAGTTACCTGTTAACGAGGCATCCAGCATGCAGCGGTGATTCATTACTCCTTTCTGACACCTTTTGCACAGGTAAAGTAGTCAAGGACGAGGTGGGGAATGCAGACAGTGCTATGACTGGCAACGAGTATTTGGCAAACCTGGACTATATTGAAGGTGTGGAGAAACTGAAGCAGGGTTATGAAAGTGAAGCTTACTGCTCTGACACACAGGAAGACAGCAACAAGAAGACTCTTGTAACAATGACGACAGGAGCGCTAAAGAAACATGGCGTGTTCCAAATGGATTCAAGCAGTGGGGAAGGTACTGTGAGTGTGTGACTGTGTGACTGTGAGACAGAGTGAGTTTGTGTGTGAGTGAATGTGTGAGTGAGTGAGTGTGTGTGCGTGAGAGTGAATGTGTGTGCGAGTGTGAGTGAGTGAGTGAGTGAGTGAGTGAGTGTGTGTGTGCTGAGTGTGTGCGTGAGTGTTTTGATTGAATCGGTTTAGTATATTTTGTTATGTTCCTTATTTTCTTAGAAAAGGAAGAAACAAGCCAACAGAAGATGGAAAGAAAGACCCCCGGTAAAAGGGAGAGAAAAGCAAGTGATGATTTGGAAGAATACGACGAAGAAGACGATGATGAAGACGAGGACTATAAGATCAGCGCGAATGACGGTATGGGAGCGGAGTGGAAATACCTGAGCGCTGACTGTAAGAGGAGCTACACCACTCGGAGAAATACCAAGATCCCAGACAGTAAGATCTCCTTTCCTAAACAGAAAAATCTACTATATCTCTGTTGGGTTGCTTTATTGTATCTGAGCTGTTGCTTAATTCATTTTCTCATTTTCTCCGTTTTGCTTGCACACAAAAAGAATTTCAGAATAACATCCAGACATCTCCTAAAATCTCAGAGGAGCAGAATGAGGTGACCTCTTCCGTGGCCAAGAAGATGAGAAAAGAGGGTTAGGGGCCCCCCTTGTATTTGTTTTTCATTTTAATGTAGTTCAAGCAGTTGGTGCACATTTATTCTCTCTTAATGTGTGGCTTCTCAGGTCCAGGAGGGCGTAAGCTGGGATTTGCCAAGAAGTCTACACGTGCTTTCGCTGTCAAGTCCAGTCATAGGAGAGTGAAGCCACAAGCAGTGCCTGAGAAATGTGTGCAAGAGAAGAACACGGCACTTGACAGGAAGTGCACGCGAAGCCTGTTTAACGGAGAAAAGACTTGCTATCTCATCGACGCTAAACAGGAGGGAAACCTCGCACGATACATTAACGTAAGAAAATAAATGGAGATGTTCAGAGAGAGAGAATAGGGACTATACTGTACCAAAACCCATGGTTCTAAGGCCCCACAGATTATTTTTTGTACTAAAATAAACAAAAATAGTATGATAAGAGTATTTCAAAGCCACACCGTGTTGTTTTATATTTAAATATATAAAATTACTATACATTATATAATCATTAGAAACATATATATATACACACACACACACACACACACACACACACACACACACACACACACAGTGGGAGAGATAAGTATTGAATGCATCCACTTTATTTTCAGTAAATATATTTCCAATGAGGCTATTCACATGAAATTTTCACCGGACATCAGTATTAACTCATTAAACATTAAAGACAATAAATGAAGTTATGTGTAATAAAGTGGAATGACACAGGAAAAAGTATTGAACACGCTAACTGAAATTTATTGAATACTTAGTGGGGAAGCGTTTGTTTGTAAGGACAGCTTCAAGACACTTCCTGTATGAAGATATTAATGGACCGCAGTATTCAGGTGTGATTTTGGTCTGTTCTTCTAAACATATTGTCTTTAAATCTTGTTCAATTGGATTCGAGTCAGGTGATTGACTGGGCCATTCTAACACCTTGATTTTTTGTTTCTGAAACCAATCGAGAGTTTCCTTTGCTGTATGTTTTGGATTGTTGTCCTGCTGGAAGATCCACCCGCGTCTCTTCTTCATCATCCTGGTGGATGGCAGCAGATTCTTCTCAGGAATCTCCTGGTAAAGGGCTCCATTCATCATTCCTTGAATTATATGAAGTCTGCCAGTACCATGCAATGTAAAATAGCCCCACACCATGATGCTTCCACCTCCAAACTTCACTGTTGCTATATTGTTTTAAGGGTGATGTGCAGTGCCATTTCTTTTCCAAACATGGTGTGTAGTATGACAGCCAAAAAGTTCAATTTTGCTCTTGTCTGACCAGATTATGCTCTCTCAGTATTTCATAGGCTTATCCAAACAATTTGTAGCAAGCTTTAAACAAGCTTTGACATGCCTTATCTTTAGTAATGGAGTCTTGTGAGGTGAGCGTGAGCAGTGGAGTGTGTTGCCTATTGTTTTCACTGTGACGATGGTACTTGCTCTTTCTGAGTGGTCCTTGGCTCTTGGGCTACTCTTCTGACTATTCTTCTGACTTCCTGGTCAGAAATCTTGCGAGGAGCTCCTGTGCGTGGCCGGTTGTTGATGGAGTGATGTTGCTTCCACTTGCTTACAATGGCCCCAATGGTGCTTACTGGAAGATTCAGAAGTTTTGAAATATGTCTATACCCAATTCCATCAATATGTTTTGCAACAATAAGGTTGCGAAGGTCTTGGGAGAGCTCTTTGCTTTTACCCGTCATGTTTCTTGTGTGACACCTTGGTAACGAAAAGTCTTTTTTATAAACTATCAATTTACTAACCCAGCTGATATTAATTTGCACAGATAGAGGGTATGAATTCTTTATATTTACAGATTTCTTGAGTTAATACTGATGTCTGGTAAAAATTTCATGTGAATAGCCTCATTGGAAATATATTTATTGAAAAAAATCCACTCACTACTTATTTCCTCCACTGTATCTGCCATGGAGACTCCTCTAAAGGCAACCCAAGACATTGACAAAGCCCTAGTAGAATGATGAGAGAGGGCTCCTAGCTGGTGCTTTTGGGCTTTCTGGTATGCCAGATTGATCACCTCCACAATCCAATTTGACAGCCTTTGCTTTGATACAGCACCACCCTTCCGGACACCACCACAGCGAACAAATAGTTGATGAGTCTGTCTAAGACGAACGGTAGCATCCACGTAACACCTCAAAGCTTGCACAGGACACGAGGAGATCCCTAGACTCATTCAATTGGGGTGAACAATGAAATGCAGCCAGATTAATAGACTGATTCACAATCTGAGGAAACAGAACCTTTTGCTGCAAAAAAAAACAACCTGAGAAATTTAAAAAGATGTCGATTCTTTGTTCACTCCTTAACCTGTCCCCTCATGTCCACAGCATAGCTGCAGTCCCAATTTGTTCGTCCAAAATGTTTTCGTCGACACGCATGACCTCCGCTTCCCCTGGGTTGCGTTCTTCACCAGCAAGTGAGTGACTCTGTTTAATACATAAAGCGCTTTATGTTTTCATCACAGACACAGGACATGTTTTAAAGGTTTTATTCAGTGACTGCTCACATGTAAACATTAATTTCCCTCTGTGTATGTATGTGTGTGTGTGTGTCAGACGTATCAGGGCTGGAACGGAGCTGACCTGGGATTACAGCTATGAGGTGGGCAGTGTGGAAGGAAAGGTACTACTCTGCTGTTGTGGTTCGGCCGAATGCACGGGCCGGTTACTCTGAATTCCTCCATTTACCATCACTAAATCTTTCGAAATGGACTGTTTGGTTTCTGGAAAACATCACACTAGTTTTGTGATGGACAGGGGGACTTGTTTCACACGTTCAAGTTCCTTACTTGCTATGTTTGCAAACAAATTTAAGCTGGTTGTACATGACATGCTTTTAATCTATTATAACCAATTAAATCTCAAATAAATTTAAACAGGAATTTGGATATGTTGTTAATAAAAAGGTTGAAGATTATCACTGAGTGGGTGTGTTTAAATTAATAGCAATACTTAAAGTATTATATATAAAATCAATAAAACTTGAGAATTTGAAATGATTATTATTGTGGGGGAATGTTAAAAAAAATAAATGGTAACACTTTATTTGACTGGTAAATATACAGTGGCTTTATAACCCATTCATACACATTGCATAAATATTTCATAAAGCAATGCTGGAGAAAATGTCCAAATGTGTACAAGGTTATCAGGTTTTATGCAGCTTTGTCTTTACATGGAAGAGAAAAACAACAGCCAATAATTATCATTATGAGTTGCCTGATTGACTATTGGGTTACTGTATTTTGTAGATCTATATCTTGCAATTTATTACCTTACTTTTACTAACAGCAATTTGAGAAAGATGGAGAAAACACGCATAGTGCTTCATAAGTGCATGTTATAGATGTAAATTTGATTAACACTTTTGCAATTTGGCTGGTATGTGGACTCCATAATTAAGAAGCTGTATTGTAATGGTGTTCCATAATCATATTAATACAAATAGCATTTAGTTACACGCTCCTATAAGAAGTGTATATGCCAAACAGTCGTAACATTAAAACCACTGAAAGGTGACGTGAATAACTTCTTGTTAAAATGGCATCTATCAAGGGGTGGGATATATTAGGCAGCAAGTGAACAATCAGTTCTCGAAGTTGATGTGTTGGAAGCATGGGTAAGCGTAAGGCTCTGAGTGACTTTGACAAGGGCCAAATTGTGATGGCTAGATGACCGGGTCAGAGCATCTCCAAAACAGTAGGTCTTGTAGGTTGTTCCCGGTATGATGTGGTTACTACCTACCAAAAATGGTCCTGGCATTCATGTGGATATTACTTTGGTGTGTACCACATAACTAAGGATTGTTGCAGACCAAGTACACCCCTTCATGGTAACGATATTCCCTAATGGCAGGAACATGACAAAGAGTTCAAGGTGTTGACTTGGCCTCCAAATTAACCAGATCTCAATCCGATCGAGCATCTGTGGTATGTGCTGGATAAACAAGTCTGATCCATGGAGGCCCCACCTCGCAACTTACAGGACTTGAAGGATCTGCTGCTAATATCTTGGTGCTAGATACCACAGCACACCTTCAGAGGTCTTGTGAAGTCCATGCCTCGATGAGTCAGAGCTGTTTTGGTGGCACAAGTGGGACCTGCACAATATTAGGCAGGTGGTTTTAATGTTATGTCTGATATATGGCAATTGGCAAAATGTCTTCACCTGCCATCTTACCTTTTGTGAGGTGTATCTACATCGTAGCCCCATTCCAATACAGCTTCTTATTTATTAAGCCTATATACCTGTTCAAATGAATAATTTTAATGCCCTCAAACTAAAAGTTTTTGATCAAATTTACATACAACACAATATCTCAGTATGATAATGACTCAGTAATAATTGATGGCTGTTGTTTTCTCGTCCATGTACAAAGTTGTGTAAAACCTCTAATATTGTCCTATGTGTTATAAAAAAGAAAATTCTCCAGCATAAAATGCACTATGTACACTATATGACCAAATGTATGTGGAAACCCCTCCTTATGACTGTGTTCGGGTGTTTCAGCCACACTCGTTGCTAACAGCTGCATAAAATGAAGCACGTAGCCATGCAATCTCCATAGACACACATTGGCAGTAGAATGGGTCGTAGTGAAGAGCTCAGTGACTTTCAACGTGTCATAGGATGCCACCTTTGCTATAAATCAGTTTGTGAAATTTCTGCCCTGTTCCACTGTTAAGTGCTTTATTCTGAAATGGAAGCTTCTAGGACAAACAACAGTTTAGACATGAAGTGATAGACCACGCAAACTCCCAGAGCTGAAACATGTAGAGTGTAAAAATGGCCTATTCTCTGTTGCGTTACTCACTACAGCTTTCCAAACTGCGTCTGGAAACAACATGAGCACAAGAACCATGACTGAGCATTACATGCAGTACTAAGTATAGGCTGGAGTGGTGTAAAGCACAATGTTACTGGACTCTGGAGCAGTGGAAATGTGTTCTCGGGAGTGATGAATCAGGCTTCACTATCTGGCAGGATGATGGATGCTAGGAGAACTCTACCTACTGAACTGCAGTACCAACCAAGTACCAACTCTAAAGTGTGGTGGTGGAGGAATAATGGCCTGGGGCTGGTTTTCAGAGTTTGGGCTCCTTATAAACAATAGAAACCCTTACAGAATTTGTAATGGTTTTAATGGTTATAACAGGAATTGTATTGGTTTTAATTGAAGCTGTAATGGTCCCTGTGGGTTTCTATTGGTAATTTGTTGCCTTCTCTTGGTGGCATGTTTTATCTAGTGGATACCATTAAGGACTTACGTCCTTAATATGTCCTACTACATAACTGAAACCATTTGGTAATGGTTTTAATGGTTAACAGCTGATGGTTTGTAATAGTATTTTTAGTGGAATCCATTAAAACTTCTGTGATGGTTTCTATTGTTTAGTTTTTTTTCAGCAGCAATAGTTCCAGTGTAGAGTAATGTTAATGTGTAAAGACATTTCAGACAATTGCATGAGCTGTTCCAGCATGACAGTTTTACACAAAACGAGCTCCATCAAGACCTTTGGAGTGGAAGAACTCGAGTAACCTGCTCAGAGCCCTGGCTTGACCTCAAGTCCAGTGAACACCGTTGGGATGAATGATGAATTCGAAACGTCAAGCCTCCTCAACTAACATCAGTGCCTGACCTCACTAATACTAATCGGGCACAAATTCCCACAGATGCACTCTGGAAGAAATCCTTATTGGAAGGCTGTTAGAGTCTTAGAGCTGCAAAGAAACTCCATATTCATGCCCATGGTTTAATATAAGAAGCCTTTAAATTGTCACATATACAGTTGTATATGTTGTAAACATACCCTTTGAACAGGATGATCAGTGTAAATTGTTAGTACAGGGGTTTTCAAAGTGGGGGCCCCCGGGGGGCCTCAACAATTTGGTGTGAAAAATAAATAAATACATGATTCTCACTCTGACACACACACACACACACACACACACACACACACACACAATCAATTCCTAATGTAATTTAATGTACAGATGAAAGAGGTAATAATTAATTTTAAAAAGGAAGATATATTCAGAAGTCTGTATTTTTAATGTGTTTTAAAGACATCTTGCAAAAGGGAGGCTTCGGTCAAATGTTAATGCCATTTGGGGGGCCTTGCCCTGGAAATGTTTGGGAACCCCTGTGTTAGTATTTTGTCTTCTGGGAGGCATGTACATATCTTATCCTGATCAAAACTTTACACCCCCCCCCGGCGCTTAATGTATTACGTTACCTTCTTGAGCATCAGTGAATGTTTGCACCTTTTGTAGTAGTTGTGTACGAGTCCCTCAGTTGTCATCAGTGTGAAAATATGGATCTCAACATCACATAGCTGCTGTTGGAAATGGATCCAATATGCAGAAGATGCTGGAAAAGCAAAGAATGTGCAGGACCTGGAGGATTTTTCTGAAGAAAAGTGGGCAGTTTAACTGCTCAGGACAAACAAGGGACTCAGGAACAACTCACAAAACATAAACACCGTCGTGGATCATCCAGGTAACGACACAGTATTAAGAATCAATCATAATGTAAACTTTTGAACGGGGTAATTTTTCTAAATTCAGCTATTATCTTGTCTTGTTGACTATATGCAAACATCTGTTATGTGAAATTATTCAGGACAGTACTAAATAAACAACAACATGGGATTTGTATGACCCCGCTTATTTTGATAACAGTATTAAGATTTAGCAGATTATGCAGGGGGTATGCAAATGTTTGGGCAGAGTGAAATTCTTTTTGTTGAATATCCCAGCTTGTTACAGAAGCTGGACTCGGATATGAGACGCCATCCCTGGAGCAGATAAGGGACAAAGGCCTTACTCAACACCTGTATAAGGTCATACAGGTGTGATGATCAGGTGTCAACAAACAGTACAGTACATCTGGACATATACAGTAGTGTAGTGTGGGAACACTTCAACAAATAAAGTGTTAAGTACAGAGTCAAGACAAATGTAGTTGCACTACTTATCCAGTAGGGCGCATTTCTCTGGTTCTGGATTTGGGACACAGCCTCTTCAGTGTTGGTTGTAGGTGTTGCTGTTGCTGAAGAAGGGGGTGGAAGCTCGGTTTGCTAGTCGTCTAAAACTCAACCGACACAGAAACCGAGAGCTTGAGAGCCAACACGGATTTTCTTTGGGATAAACGCACAGGCCTCGCTGCTAAAACGGTAACAAAGCTAATTTTAGTCTCAGATTAAAACCTGCAATATCTTTTCTTCTTCTTCTTTTTTTTTTAAAGCGACTAGCTTTGGTTTGCTTTTGCTAACAGCCTCTTCATGCTAACCCCCCCTTAACTCAAGATGGCGGCTCGATGTGAGATTAAATATGTATCTACACGGGCGGATAGCTAGGCTAGCACCCTTAGCAAAACAGCTAGCTAAAGATATTTGATTAGTGCGAGGTTTCATTATTTTGTAAACACAGTGTTGTATGTCTGTGTGCGCGCGTTAGTGAACGATATTATTTTATAAAATAGCATATTCAGGTGATGTATAAAAGTTGTGGAAACGTTAGCAAGTTGGCTAAGTTTCACTTCTTAATATTGAGCAAAGGGTGAAGGCCTGGAGAACCACAACACCACCGCCTTACAGGTACATACAGCCATAGAATCTGTACAGGTGCGAGCATTTAATTAAATATCTTCCTGAAAACTATATATATATATATCTCAAGAACCAGACCATGAAAGTGAAGCGTTTAAATATACATGGAAAACTAAAATGTTTATGAATATCAGAGTAAGGTGAGCTCTGAGTCACTGACTGTCTCACCTGCACACCCCCAAATTATGCTTTAAAAAGAAAAAAAAACAAACAACAACGCATGAAGCCAGATTGCTATTGATAACAATTAAGGTACAATTATTTTGTATTTGTGAAATGTATTTCTGTCAACAATAAATTCAGGTCTGTGCATGTATCTTGGCATTTGTTTTTAGTTGAGCAACTTTTAAAAGGGATTCCCAAAAATTCAGGGCCTTGTGTTTTTTCCTTAGTCTAGTAAGAACCAAACTACAGGGTGCTTTGACACCACATAATACGAATCAGACAGAAATTAATACTTGGTCTGGTTTGGTGTAGTTTAGGGCTGAAACGCTGTGGGCTAAAAACACTAGGAAAACTCCTTGTTTAGAAAGGGAAGGGGTGGGGGGGAGCTTTTACCTGAAAAATCACCCAAGCACGGAGAACACTGAGCTGGAGAACAATGAATGACTAAATAATTGAAAACATTTTGTCTTTGCATCCCGTGTTTTTCCCTCTCTTGATTTTTCCCTGATCTTCCACCACCAGTCAGGCCTCCCCATCGTACTACAGCTACAAACCAGGGAAAGCGCTATCCGCCCCTTCCGCATACATAAGAGACACCTACGATTGGCTGGTGTCGCTGTGATTGACATTGACATCCCTCCCATCCAGAAAGCACAGTCAGTTTATTCTGTCTTGGACTCCTGGCCACGGATGGCTGTCAGGATTCGTACTCGTGGTTTCCGGTCGACGGGGGGAACGCTTTTCTGTCACGCCACTCGGGAGCGTTTTTCTCTTTTGGTTAGTCCAAATCTAGCTCCGCACATAACATCACATTTCATGCATTTCATTTTTATACATGATCCCCAGTTACACCTGACACAGGTATTACATCACCTAATACAGTTATTTGAGCTGATCATGATTCACTGCTGCTGCTGTTTTGTGTATTTTAATGATTCCACCCTCATATAGCTTCATGTAAATCCAGCAAAATATGAGATTCACTGATAAAATCAAATCACAACACTGATCTATGAAGCATATCTGTGTCGTGTCTTGTTCAGGAACATTCAGAGTTAAGAGGAACTAATTATAGTTATATATTTTTTATATCTCTCCTTTTCTTCCTTTTTTTTTTTTTTTTTTTTTTTTTTTTTTTTTTTTTTTTTTTTTTTTTTTTTTAAGTTGCATGACCTAAATCATAACTCAAATATATAGGCTACGTGATACTCCTGGTGATAACATACGCAGCTAGAATATTGATCTCTGTTGTTTATATGTTGGGTATCAGCCACTAAACACAGGTGTATAGTGTATCTTGTTTAAAAAATATATATATTTAATTTGTAAATAATTTATTATTCAGCATTATTGTGATTTGTTCTTGTTATTACTGAGCATTCACGCATACATTTCTCTGGAAATGTTTTTTTTTTCTCCTGATGTACTTACATATTATATATATCAGCTGTTCTGTTAAAGTTAGCTTGCTTGTTTTGTACAACTAGTTTGTAAGGTTGTAACTAGCGATTATTTATATAATTGATTAATCGGACGATTATTATTTATTATTTGATTACTCTGGGGAGGGGGTAAACTGTCACTACCATTTTTTTGTTTATTTAAAATAAAATCCATAAACAGTTACAAATATAAACACTGTTATAATAATATAATAATTATATTATATAATTATATAATAATTATATATTATTTATATAATTGATTAATCGGACGATTATTATTTATTATTTGATTACTCTGGGGAGGGGGTAAACTGTCACTACCATTTTTTTGTTTATTTAAAATAAAATCCATAAACAGTTACAAATATAAACACTGTTATTGAAAACTTATAAAATTATAAAACAACTGTTTGTCCAATTATATATTACACACAGTTCAGTCAAAATTTTTCAACCCCACCCATTGCAAATCAGGTTTATTGTCAGCATTTACAGACTTTCAGATGTATGCAATGAACAAATCAAACAAAAGCAATTGAAATAGTTCGACACAACGAATGCTTCAAGTGGTTTCCCCAAATTCAACTGAAAATGCAACTTATAATGATTTCTCTAGTTTCAAAATTGTTCCACCCCTGGATAGAATCTATCACAACAGCACAAATATGCAAAACAGGTGTTGTCTCAAACACACCTGATGCATCTTATCCAGGGCTTCCTTAGGTGCACCAGGTGTGCTTGAGCTGGAACACATAAATACCTGAACTGGCTAGGGGTGGAAAATGTATGAAATACCTGGATAGGGCAGAAACAGGAAGCTATTAACGGCTGCAGCCAGATTTCTGAGAAGGCAGGTTGTGAAAAACTCGAGTGACTACAAAAGACCTGCAGCAAGACTTGGTGGCAACAGACACTGAGGTTTCAGTGAGCACAGTAAGGCGCATACTAAACGCAGAAGGTTTCCATGCAAGAAGTCCCAAGACGTACACCACTACTGACCCAAAAGCACAAGAAAAGTCGGCTCCAAATCATATAAATAAGCCACAGAAGTTTTGGGATTTTGTTCTGTGTAGTGAGGAAACAAAACTGGAACTTTTGGCATGCTTGATCAGCGGTATGTCTGGAGGTAGAACAATGAAGAAAGAACACTCTGTCCACAGTCAAGCATGGCGGTGGCTCGAAGCATGGTGGTGGCTCGGTGATGCTCTGGGGCTGCTTTGCATCCTCTGGCACTGGAAACCTGCAACGTGTGGAAGGCAAGATGGATTCATTGAAGTATCAGGCAATCCTAGGAGAAAACATGCCGTCTGTGAGGAAGCTGAAGCTGGGGCGTCATTGGACCTTCCAACAGGACAATGATCCCAACATACCTCAAATTCCACCAAGGCTTGGTTGCAGAAGAAGTCCTGGAAGATTCTACAGGGCCATCACAGTCACCTGACTTAAATCCCTAGAAAATCTCTGGTGGGATTTGAAGAAGGCGGTTGCAGCACGCAAACCCAAGAATATTACTGAACTGGAGGCCACTGCTCTTGAGGAATGGGCTAAGATTCCTCAGGAACGCTGACAGAAGCTGGTGTCTGGCTGTGCATCTCGTTTCAGCAGGTCATAACAGCAAAAGTACAAAGTGCACAGTACATTCCAGATATTCACGAGCTCTTTTCTTGGTAATGCTTTTGATGACGCATAACCAAAGATTTAATTCCCATTCTGTGTTTTTTCCTTAATTAAAGCCTTGAGGATTTTCCCATCTACTTAAACATGCATTGGGGAAGATTAGTCATGTTTTTCACATGGGATTGATATTTAAATGTTTTTTTCCCCCTTGACCCCACCCATCTTCCTGAAGCTCAGTGCCCAGGATGTACCATGGCCTGTCAAGTCAAGAGTGTATAAAATGACTGACAAGAGGCCAATCCAAACATTAACATGCATTCTGGTTTTCTAAATGTGTTTTCTCAATTGTGCTGGACTTAAACTGGTATTTTTGATTTTTACATGCTAATGATGAAGACAAAAAATAGACTATTGCACCTTTTAAGAGTCCTTAAAGAGATTTTAAAGATCAGCAGCTAGCGTGGGAATACATATGGAGATCTTAAACTTATTTAGTAAGGATTTTTTTTTTTTTTTTTTTAGTAAGGATTTTTTTTGTGTGTGTTGTTTTTGGTTCTTGATTTGTCATGTGCAATCTATCCTGTTGTGCCATAATTAGGGGGCAGTTGTGGCTTGAGGTTAAGTCTCTGGGTTAATGATCGGAAGGTCGGGGTCCCTAGCACTGCCACTGTTGGCCCCTTGAGCAAGGCACTTAACCCTCTCTGCTCCAGGGGTGCCGTATCATGGCTGTCCCTGCACTCCGACCCCAACCTCCTAACATGCTGGGATATGAAAAGGAAAAAAATAATTTCATTGTGCTGTAATATGATTGTGGCCAATAAAGACTAATTATCAATAATTGGATCAGATTTATTGTTTTGAATAATCATCTACTTCATGTCACTGTGTGTTCAGATGCCCCATTCTAGGCGGTACGCATCGTCGGAGCGGGCCAGCCGCAGCAGCTATCAGGACCGCTATCGCGAGCGTGACCGAGAGCGAGGGAGAAAGCCCAGACACCGGCGCTCGCGAACCTTCTCCTCAAGCAGCGACCGAGAAAGGAGGGGACGAGTACACAGGCAGGAGGCCACCTACGCACGCTCCAGGAGGTAAGCAAAGAAAAAAATGTTATTGAATATCTAAAATGAAAATCACACTAGCTTTTTTTTTTTTTTTGTAGTGTAAACTGGAACTAAACTAGCTTATGAAAATGGTTGGTCTCTATATAGGTTATGCTTTCAATCATTTTCCGTTTTATTCACATGGTGCGTCTCACTCAGCTCCTAGGTGGTGAATTAGTATTGAGTATAGTGTACACGAGTTAGGGCACTGGTAAGGACCCTGACTCACTACACATCGGGACAATGATGTGACATGACTACATGCTCGTCACCACTGATGTTTTCAGCAACAGGCAGGACCGATATAATTCTGACAATATATGCGGTAAAAATTTGTTAGCTTAATCACATGCGGTTTTGTTTCTTTGTACGTCAAGTACGATCGTAGGCTAGCTATTGGATTTAGGTTCAAACTATATATAGAACGCTATATAAAGAAGAAGGTCGCTAATGTACGTAATCAATTGAGAGCCACAACAACGACAACAAACTCCTTACATTCGTAGACGAAGTTAACCAAGTTGAAAGGTTTCAGAAAACATGACGTCACTTCCAGTAAAGGAACATAGTGAGTATCGATGCTCCCTGGTATTTGTGGTGCATCGTGGGATTTACAGGTTTTTTTTTAGGGGGCAGAGAATGTTCCAGTGCACTGGAAGGATTTTGTGATTGAGACAGCCCTTAAAATGGCTGACCCCCAGTTCAGTGCCCTGACTACTGAACTACGGAGCTGATTCAGACACACCCTTGGTTGTGAAAAATTATGAGCGCTGTTTAACTCGGTGTAAGATGGCTGCAGAATTATTAAAGTAGCTAAAAGAAAGCCTCTGATGAATTGTATTCGGGAGCAATTTGAATCGTTCTAAACATCGTTTATTAGCGCTCGCCTTTTTAATTGTCTTTATTGGATAAAACGTTTGCTCAGGAGTAGTCGGTTCTTTCGTTCTTCCAGCTACGACAACCGTTCTGTGGACAGGAGGCCATACGACAGGCGCTACGGAGAAGGCTACCGGCGTCAGGAGCACGAACGAGAACGTGAACGTGAGCGACTGTCTCCGGACGACTACCACTCCCGCGACCCTTCCACCAATTATGACTACCGCCGCATGCACCAACGCCACAAAGGCAGCAGGCGTAAGCACAAACGAAGGCGGCGTAGAACCAGGTCCTATAGCCCATCCTCCTCGGTGAGTACTTCCCAGCCCAGGCCTTGCTCCTCTCTCTGTCTCTCTCTCTCTGTCTGTCTGTCTCTCTCTCCCTGTCTCTATCTTTCTCTCTTTTTTTACTCAATTTAACATTTTCTTCTCTACAGACCCAGGACTTGGTAAGTATGAATTCCTTTTGTTTTTTGTTTTGTTTTGTTTTGTTTTCCCTCCCCTTTTGATTTGTCAGCGTTTTTGTACATATCAGTAAAACAGGCAGGTTTTTTTATTTGGATATGCAAAAAATCCTACTTTAATGGAAATTTATTACCTTGTAGTCATTACCTTATATAAAGTAGTTTTAATGACAAGTTTGTATCATTCTCTATACATTCCTCTTCTTTATTCCTTCCTTTCTCTCATTATTTCATTGCTTTAGAGCTGAGAAAAAAAAACTGAGAAAAGATTATTTGATTAAAAGTATTTAGATTTTTCCTCCATGCAATGGATTTCTTGCCCCTCCCCCCCACTTGATAGTGCAACAAGTTTCAGTCTGTATCAACTTGTGTAATGTGATGGTTACCAGTTCCTTTTGCTTATGTGTTGCTCTTGTATACATAAATGTTTATGATGCAGGTTTTTTTGTCAGGGGCGCTAGACAGGAGGTTGAGGGGAGGGGAGAGACATGTAGAGAGCAAGCAAAAGGGTCAAAATGTGATCTTTGACTTGTTCCCTTGCACTATATCCCTATCGTTATATATCTATCTTCTCACGTGGTGTCATACGAACCGCCCCATGATCACCAAACCTACGTACACCACCATCACCACCACTGCTTCTCTCCGTCGCCATGGCAACGGCTGCCCCTTCCACTCTACCCTCTCGGCCCACCCCCCTCCTGCTTTGGCGGTTGTGTCGTGACCTGTGACCCTGGCCGGGGGGGCCGAAAAGCAGCGGAGTGCCAGTGGGACGCGGCCGCTATGTGTGAGGGACGACGAGGAGGGTCACCTGATCTGTCGGAGTGGCGACGTCCTGCAAGAGAGATGTACACACTGCCACTACTACTACTACTCCTCTACTCTTATATCGTAACCTTTCTCCCTATCAGTAGCAGCACAGAGCATACACACTCACACGCGAGGGCAAGAGGTCATGATGTTGATGATTTTCGATTGTTAGAATAGACCAGGATGTTAAGATATCTTAATTTTCATACACGTGTATATTTTTAGCCATTTTCCTTTGTACCAGGTGCGTTACAGGGATGTTTAAAAAGCTTTTACAGCTTTTGATATCCTTGTTCTTTTAGAATTTCTCCTTTTTAATGTCTTTGCATAGTCATTTTTCCCCCCCTGGAACATCATAGTACTAGGTTTTAGTTTTGCTTCCTACGCATTAGTCTCGTTTAGATCTCGTTTCAGAGTTTTAATCATTTAGTTTGGGGTGGGATTGGGTGGCTCCCTGTTTATTTTTTATTTTTTTAATCCATTTTTCCAGTGATTCCTCAGCAGGGGGACGTTGGTGTTTTTATTCCAGTAGTTTTCACAGTATTTTCAGGGTTGAATAATTATCCCAACTTTGTTTGCTAACCTTGTTGGGCCGACGGTGTGCAAATCGGTTGTGCATTTTAGCTTAATTTGTAACGAATAATGGGTTGAAGGGGGGAGTGCCAGAGACGCTAAAGCATTTATCGCCTGCCTTTTTGGTTCTCTTGCCTGTTTACCTTTTTGTTAATATCCTTTACTTCTTTCCTTTTTTTGTCTTTTTTTTTTATCTCTCCTCTTTTTTTCCCCCGTCTATCTCCGTCTCAGATGAAATTGTCGGCACTTTGGGTGAGGGAACGTTCGGAAGGGTGATGGAATGCATTGACCATCGCAGGTAAATTCCTTATTTCTGTATATTTCAGCTGCTTTTCAAAGCTGACTAAACTAATTTTTATTATTAAGATACAAGACTAGTCTTTCGTGTAGCGATTTCAAATGTTAAAGAGGGATGATTTTTAAATTGTTCATGTAGCATGCTTAAGGTCTTGACAGAACTATTTTGAGCAAATCGGTTCTTTTTTTTGTTATTTTTTGTGAACACTGCGATGAATACACCCTTAGAAACATTTATGGGCAAATAGAGAAGGTTCACAGTCCCACAATGTGCTGTTTTGTTTAAATAAATAAAAACTATTTGCATAAAAATGAACACCCATGTAAAATGTTTCATGTGTGTCTTGTGAGTTGAGTTGATTGAAAAGAAATGATTGCATTGTTTTTATACAAAAAGCCTTTTTT
The DNA here is from genome assembly GCF_001660625.3 of Ictalurus punctatus. NCBI lineage: Eukaryota > Metazoa > Chordata > Actinopteri > Siluriformes > Ictaluridae > Ictalurus > Ictalurus punctatus. Next base: position 18,907,954 of record NC_030427.2, on the reverse strand, counting down.
TTTATTGTCGTCTTAGCCTTCTAAAGCTGTGTTAAGTTGTTTGTTTTTAGTAATTGGTTGTTTGGACTGTTTCCTTGTAACATTTTTATATATTTTTTTTATTTCAGAGGTGGATCCCATGTGGCTCTGAAAATCATTAAAAATGTTGAAAAGTACAAGGAGGCCGCGCGACTGGAGATCAATGTACTGGAAAGGATCAATGAGCGAGACCCTGAAAACAAAAAGTGAGAGGACTGGATCAACAGTATCAAACTTATTCTGCATATACTGTACATATGTGACTTTAAATCGGAGGTTCCCGAACTTTTTTTAGGCGAACGACGTGAAATGGATGTAATAAATTTTCTCCGGCCCCAAACTTTGACCAACTTAGGTTTTTTTTTTTTTTTAAATTCCCGACTTGAACATTTTATTATGTTGATGACGAAGCACAGGGGTCTGGTTTTTGCTTGCAGCATTGCTCACAGACTCCCCTGCATAATTTACGTAGCCTAGATCTGGAAGATTTAAAAGCACCATTCACCAAATGGCACGTCAGAACCAAAACATCCCTGTTCATCAGCTTTCCAAGTCAAACTGTAAAATGTTTAGCAGTTTCATGCACAACAACGTTAAACATGCAGACAAGCTCGGTTTCTCTATAAAACTTTCCGCTGTCATCGTGATTGTTGTCATGAGCTGTGTCTCAAATCGAAAACCCTGACCTCAAAATGATTTCCTAATCAAACTTTTGGTAAGTTTGAAGAAGACATGTTTACGGACTTGTCAGATCTATTTCGAACAAATCTGTTAGTTTAGTTGTTTTTAAAATTTATTTATGTATTTATTGTTATTTTAATGACTGCAGTGATGAAAACACCCATAGAAACATTCACGGACCTGTTGAGAAGGTTCACAGTGCCAAAATGTGCTGTTTTTTATTTTTCATTTTTAAAAAGGCTCGGTTTATCTATAAAACTTTCCACTGTCGTCGTGATTGTCACGAGCAAATCGAAAACTGACCTTACTCTCCAAAGGATTTACTAATCTAGAAACACAGAACTTTTGGTAGGTTTGATGGTGGAAGGAAAGGTATTTTAAATTCTATAAAGACTTCTCAAAACCTGTTAGTGTTAGTACTCAATAATGGTTTAGATTAGTACACAAGTATGCGATTTGAGACCCATCGCTAGTTTGGTTAATTTGAATATTGTTTATTGTGCTAATTCAGTTATCCAGAATAGTGAAAAAGACTAAAATAGCACATAACATTAAATCGGTCTTCGATATTTTTAATATTAATTTGTAAAATAAATAAGCGAAACTTAAGAGGATAAATGTGAGCATTTATAAAGCGACGTTTTGAAACCCCTGCTTTAAACTGTGCCATGCATGTCATTTGAAAATATTGTGTTGCGTAATTGTTTTGCGTTCAGTTGAAGATACAGCTAGTAGAATATTTTTGTTTAATTAGAGAACTAAAGACACTAGCTCCGAGACAATAATCTAGTTAATTTTCCTCCAGGCCTGTCTGACCTACTTAACTTTTTTAACTCCTGTTTTCCTTCTTCGTCTTGCAGTCTATGTGTACGGATGTTTGACTGGTTTGACTACCACGGCCACATGTGTCTCAGCTTTGAGCTGTTAGCACTCAGCACCTTTGACTTCCTGAAGGAGAACAATTACCTGCCTTATTCCATCAGCCAGGTCCGACACATGGCCTACCAGCTCTGCCTATCCGTCAAGTGTGAGTACCACCACTAAAAATAAATCCTAAATCTCATAAGGCTTGTGTAACTGACAACTAACTTTGAAAGTGATGTTGAGCACTTTTTAGGAGTTTGTAAATTCGAAGTATTGCCATTGATTCTCATTGAATGTTTACTTAACTTCTCTACAGTTCTGCATGACAACAAGCTGACCCACACAGATTTAAAACCAGAGAATATTCTCTTTGTCAACTCGGATTTCACCATGACATACAACATAGAGAAGGTGAATGTATGCCCATTGCTCTACTGGAGGCAGTATTTGCTTGGAGCCTGCAGATTGCCGCTTGCGGCTACATTTTTTTTTTGTTATTCTTGCCTGTTAGAATGAACTGTTTATACAGGTGTTTCTTGTTTTCTGGTTTAGAAGAGAGACGAGCGTACAGTGAAGAGCACTGCAGTGAGGGTAGTAGATTTTGGCAGTGCTACATTTGACCATGAACACCACAGTACAATCGTCTCCACCAGGCACTATCGTGCACCTGAGGTTATTCTCGGTAAGTGTGAAGCCTTGACCAAACTATTCCAGACCACCCTTATTCAGATTTATACTTTAGGACAACTATAACTTTTGAATATTTTATCGTGCATCAGTAACATACATAAGTAATATGTAAGGTAAGTGACTAACATCTTGTGGAATGTCCCTTGCACTGACCTACTACTAGTGTAGTTCAGCTTACTTTCTTGATAAGGAGGCGTGTTTCAAAGGGTGCATCTCTTTTCCTAGTCACATCCAGCTTCGGAAAATACATAAGGTTTAAAACGAGACAAGGCATTGTTATGGGGGGGATCTCCGCTTGGGTGGTGTAATAACCCCTGACTTGAAGCAGAAGTTGTCATGCGCGAGCTCTATTTCTCCCCAAACTTTCTGCCGTCGTCGTGATTGTTGTGAGCTGCGTCTCAAAATCGAAAACTCAGGAAGACTGGTACGTAAAGCAGACTTACATTAGGTTTAAAGGTTACATGAGAGGTCTTTAAAATTCAAACATTAACTGTAATAGTAACACTGGTTTAAAATCATGAATAGTACATAAATACTAAATATGAGACAAAACGCTAGTTTGTTTAGCGGCGGTAGATGATGTGAAAAAAAAAATTTATGCTCATTTGTATTGTTGAACAGGATGGTGAAAAGACTAAAATGGCAGGTACGCTATTCATTTAAACGTGGCTTGTTCGAATACGACTCCCAGTAACAATTCAAAATATTAAAAATTTGACTTTATAGTTACATCGGTGTTTATTATATTAATTTGTAATACAACAAAATGGACACAATTTTGTCTATCAATCTTAGGATCCCTGATTTAGTGACATTCTCTTACCACTAGGTGGTGGTGTATTTCTAGGAACCGTTTTGAATCATCAGCATGTAGATACACTAGATAAGGTTTTTAAAGCTAGGTTTACATCATCTATATGCTCTGACGACTCATGTCAGCGAAAGCGTTCAGGCTACACATGAAGCACAATCTCTGTAGGCAGCTTTGTCTACTGACAGCTCGGGAGTGGATTTGAACATTTCGAAAATGTATTTTTTTGTCAGGTGTTTGGAATAATAGGGATTTCTTTCTGATTAGGCTTGAGATCATGTGCAAAATGTCATTGTCCTATCTTGCCTCCTAACTATCTTTGTTTGACAACAGTTTTGCCTGTTGCTTTGGGGAAGGATAGACACACTGAAGGAGGAAAGGATATTTGGGGTGACCAGACGATACACGTGCATGTTACACAGTTAAGGGTGGGGGGCGGGGGGGGGGGGGGGGGGGGGGCAGGCTCATTCAGTCAGTATTTTTTGATTAATTACTCATTAATGTCTTTCAAAACTGAAGTTGGGATTGTAAAAAAACATTATTTTCTGTAGGTAAGCTCATTATAAAATTGACGTAAATGATTAAAACTACGCGTGTGTGCTGTAGCAGACAGCAGAGGAGATGATTATTGAATTCTTCCAGAGTGAAGTCACCCTGATGAACAATGTTTTAATTTTCTAATTTAATCCCCTGTTCATGATTTGTGAACGAAGACATTCGCTCAAGCACGGACAATGGAAGTTAAGCTGCATCAGAGAAAGATGCGGCTAGTAAAGTTTGAATGGGACACAAAATAGGCTACAAGGAAACTCGTTACGAAAATACAACACTGTTTTTGTCGATCTTAAGGCTGTAGACACAGCGTCTGTTAAATCATCCTGCTCAATGATGGTCGGAACCTTTCAGCGATTCCCAGTTCAGTCGTCAATCGTACCAAGCCTATTGTTGATAGTGAATGTTATTTACCACTTTCCATTTCTTTAAATGCCCTTTGAATAAAAAGTCTTGCATGCATTATTATTATTATGTATAGCCACTAGAGGTCGACTGGTTGATGGGTTTTGCCGATTAATCGGCACCAATAACTGATTGCTGGAACTATCACTTATCGGCAAAAATCCACACCGATAGTTTTTTTCCGGTTTTGGCTGAGAAGGGACGCTTGTCATTATACTGTAAGAGAGCGGCCTCTAGAGGCGAAATTAAAACCATCACTGACAAATTTTGTTGTGAGGTTTGAAGTGTTTTGTGTCTCTATTGTTATTTGAAGTGTTACTTTTTTATGCTTCAGTTTGGATGCATCTCGTGTATTTACCTTAATATTTATTAATAGTTAATATATATTTATATTTTTATGTTTAAAAAGTAAATGACATTTTCGTGGTAGTCAATACTGTTAATTTTTTTAAAATAAAGTTCAGCAATATTTTACTTTGAGTGTTATGTTTTCATTCAGTATCAATTTTAATCAAACTACCGGTTGATTAGTAGTTAACTTAGTTATCCACTATCGGTTGACTGTTAATAGTCATGGTGCACCTTTTATTAATCTATGTGATCTATGTGAATGTGTTTCCATGCAGAAATGGGTTGGAGCCAGCCGTGTGATGTGTGGAGTATTGGCTGCATCCTCTTCGAGTATTACCTTGGCTTCACACTTTTTCAGGTGTGCTGCTGGTTTTTCTTTCTTCTTTTGGTTCATGCTGTTTGCAGGTCATGGCTGCAGGCACACACAGTTGTATGCGTATGTGCAGAAGACGAGGCATTTTAACACTAGTTCAGTTTGGTCTAAGGCCACTAATGGGTGTGTCGTGTACCCTGAGACCCTGTATGCTCTCGCTAATTCTTCCTCTGTGCTTTTTTTTTTCTTCCTCTTTCTTTCTCAATTGCCTTTACAAATTACAAATACTACTCTGCACTGCATTAGAACATTGTTCTTTTAATTTCGGCTCTCTAACAATAAAAAATTCGATCTTCTTTAACGTCTGAGACTGTTGTTCTCCGCTTAGTAGTGCTGTCATCTTTTCTTTTCCAGACTCATGATAACAGGGAGCACTTAGCCATGATGGAGAGGATATTGGGTCCTGTCCCTTCCAGGATGATCCGCAAAACGAGGTAAGGCCCCGCCAGTACAAACACATGCACACATGCACCGTTCATTTGACCAAAACACATTATTAGATGAGTGAGTGTACAAACCATATATATATATATATAATATATGCTGTTCCTATGACGTTTGTGTGCTGTCATGTACATTGTCCTGTGTATTTATGGTATTATGCAGTTGCTGCTTTACTAATTTTTAAAAATCCTTTCATGCATTGTGTCTTATCTCATGGACAGTCAGTTTAAAGCTGGTTTTATATGTAAAAAGAGCTTTAAATTAATATGTATTTATTTTAGGAAAATATTAAAGATAAGATCACCTCCAAATCACTTGCATTACTGAAATTTAACATAAACTTCTGTAGCACTCTAGACTAGTTTGTCATCAGTCTTTACTAACTACATAATTTCTACACAATAACACAAGAAATAACTAAACAAAATATATTTAAAAAACAAAACAAACAAACCACCAAACAATTTAGTGCCAGACTGAGCACCATAGATTTTTAGTATGTATGGATTTGTTTTTTGTTGTTGTTGGGGGGGTTGTTGTTATTATTTCTTTACCTTGAGTCATGCAACAGTCTTAAACTGTTTTTATATTTCTTTTATTTTCTTAAATATTTTAGAACTAAATAATAACCGTTTTTGGATATCGTAAGGTTAAAAACAGTTTAAAAAAATTATTTTATGCATTATTCTTATTTATTTAGTTATTAAACTCACGGTATTCCATTTCCCATATATATATATATATATATATATATATATATATATATATATATATATATATATATATATATATATATATATATATATATGAGATGCATGATTTTGAGCACAGCTACTTTGTGTGGCGGAGGCAAATGGACAGGGCAATCTGTTTTTCTATTGTTCACACACTTCATTTAAATATGGCTTGGTTGAATGCGACTCCCAGTAATGTTCAAAATGATTAGTAAAATAAATGATTTGGAGTTTCTCTCGTGGCCCCACTTGGGGTCTTGACCCCTACATTAGGAATCCCTGTCTTTTACATCTTACATGTAATAGTGGTGTTTCGTGGATGGATTTGACGTGACCTGGAATTTTTAATCCTAACAGAAAGCAGAAGTACTTTTACCGTGGACGTCTCGACTGGGATGAAAACTCCTCAGCGGGACGATATGTTCGGGAGAACTGCAAGCCCTTGCGAGTAAGAGACTGGTTTTATTATTATTATTATTATTATTATTATTATTATTATTATTATTATTATTTGGGGTCCAAACACTTGAACTGGAACCCTGTTGTCTTTCTTCTTCTTCTGATTCTTCCCAAAACAAATTGTACAATTCAGAATATACTTGAAACTTGTATTTCGTGTTTCCTGTATATAAAGATACATCAAGGCACAGTGAGAGAGCGTGATCAGCCCCACCCATTAATTTCTGCCATGATGCATATATAATATGCATAATATGCACAACCTACGTTTTTCAAACTACTCCTCCGATTTTTCACAAACTTGGTGTGAATCTACTCAGGACAAAATGAAACTCACTACAGATTTGTAAACAATATGGCCACATCACGTCATGTATTTGAAACACATGTTCTCTACAAGGTTCTGAGGATGTCTCCAACGGTTGGGGTGTGGTCATTGATGTGGGGTTAAGTCCAAATAGCTGTTTCTCAGGAACCAAAAGTCTGATTGAGCTAAAATTTGGTGTGCCATATTGTTTTGCTGGTGTGTAACTGAATTTTTAATCATCGCAAATACATGACCTTCAGCCAATCCGCTTTCAGCATGTGTTTCAGACAACTAGTATTGAGACAACTAGTATATCACTAAACTTGATGGGTATATTCATGCATGGTCTCCTTATTGTTTTATGTAACTTGGCAATTACTGGCCACTGGAGGCAGTATTTGCGCAAAGTGCTTGGACCCCGCAGATCGCTGCTTGTGTCTATATTTGTTTATATTTTTACTGTTATTATTACTCCTTTGACTTATTCTGTCTCTGTTATTCAGCGGTACATCCTGTCGGAGGCTGAGGAGCATCACCAACTGTTCGACCTGATTGAGGCCATGCTGGAGTATGAGCCGCCAAAGCGCATCACTCTTGCTGCAGCGCTCAGGCATCAGTTCTTCCAGAGTCCCATCCCTGCTAGTGAGCAGACATCAGGAAAGCCTTGGGAGGCCAATCGTGACATTAGCCGGTGACGTTTGGCTCTACCTGCCTTAGATATTTGCGCTAAAAGAGAAAAAAAAACCTCTTCACGTTATTGAGGGACTGTGATCAGAGTTAGTGTGCAAGAACAATTGGAGTTCACCTGGTGAAGTTGATCCTTTTTTTTTTTTTTTTTCAGGCAAACCTCACTGACCAAGTAGTTTTAAGGTGGATACGAATTGTCGGGTTATACTGCCGTGTCTGCTTTAAAGTATTTAAGGGTGATACAGGACTTTGTCTTAAGTTGGAACTGGTTACAGTAGTTTCGTATTAGGAACTCATGGGTACATTAAGTACCATAGGATGCCATTTCAAAGGTAACTCTCAAACACAGTCTTCCACACATCAAGGACAAGATGGAAAGAAAATGTGTCCAGACACAACGCACGTGGAAAAGCTTAAGAGCGAATGTGTTGTTGCCTATATAACCATTAATAGGTTTGAAACGGGCATAATGGAGAGAACATCTTTGAGTCATATCTGTTGTAGCAAAACCCAAACAAGGTTTTTTTTTTTGTTTGTTTTCGAGAAGCTTTGGGGAAAAACATGAATGTAAACATGAAGAAAAGCACCAAACTGGCTGCATTGTTTGCATTGGATTCCATTGTATTTGGACACTGAGCCTGAATTACGGTCTCCTGCTTAGTCGTATTTTTATCGGACAGACAATAGCTGAAGAGCTGTTTTGGCATAGACACACTCCTTGATCCTAGATCTGTCAGTCTCATTCAAACAGAAGCTACTATTCTATGTAGCTACGTGTTGCGTGTGTGTCGTCCCCCCCCGTGTGACTGCTACATCCACACACACACACATACACACGTGTATTTTCTATTGAAGCCTTTTGTCCTTGTGATCAAGCACAGACCTTTTGTGTTCTGTGTCATTCTTGCCAGCACAGGTTTACAGTATTTATTTGAATCAGCATTATTTTTGTTTCGTGTTTTTATATGAAGCTAAAGGTGTATATGTGTATATACAAATATATATGTATCAATGACTGTATAGAATAAAGGCTCTGTCTGTCTGCCTGACGTTTGTTAAAGTCGTGGCAGCTTTACAGGCAGAAAACAGCAGACATGTTGTCACATCTGGTCTGTCTCTAAATCAATCAATTTGTTTTTTGACTCTTATACCCCAGAAAGGAAACTATACATATCATGAGAATAACTCTTTAGTGAAGAGTATCCGCTTGCCGGCCATCTTGAGAACTTTCGCAGTATTGTCTCTGATCATTTTCTGTTCATATTTCGTGACTTCTAATAGCTGGAAGACCTACAAGACATAAGCACCTACTGAATGACTATTCTTGTACGTAATAATTGTGTAAAGATGGTGGTGCAGCAGGTAGCTTCCTCAGTTCAGTCCTGAGCTCGCATCTGGTGTTCCGGATAGACTCCAGATCCACCAAGACCCTGATCTGGATAAGGAGATTACTGAAGATGAATGAATGAATAATATTAAACATCAGTGTTTCAGCGTGGCTACTGATTCATCACTGTGTCTCATATAGTCCCCTCTGAAAGTACTGGAACGGCAAGGCCAATTCTATCGTTCTTGCTATACACTAAAGGTATTTGGGTTCCAACCAGACATGGAACTGTTCCAACCAGACATGGAACAGGTCGGTCAAGGAAAACAGCAGTTGATGACTTCAACACTGTGAGAGCTGTGAAGAAAAACCCCAAGACAACAGTCAGTCACATCACCAACATCCTCCATGGGGCAGGAGTGAAGGTATTACAATCCGTCATTTGAAGAAGACTTCAAGAGCAGAAATATAGAGGCCATACCTCAAGATGCAAACCACTCATCAGCATTAAGAATCAGAAAGCCAGATTGGAATTCTGGCCACAAATTCTAGAGCCAAGAGTAACCTCTACCGAATTGATGGAAAGGCCAAAGTGTGAAGAAAGAAAGGATCTAGTCATTCTCCAAAACATATGAGCTCATCAGTTATGCATGGTAGAGATAGTGTCATGGCTTGGGCTTGCATGGCTGCTTCAGGAACAGTCTCACTAATCTTTAACAGATCTGACAGTTTATAGCGAAATGCATCCAGTCTAACTGGGAGGAACGTCATCATGCAGCAAGACAATGATCCAAAACACACACCAGACCTTAACCCAGTTGAGCAGCATTTAACCTCCTGAAGAAGAGACTGAAGGGAGAAACCCCCGAAACTAAGAACTGAATGACACTGCAGTACAAGCTTCATAGAAGACAAATGCAGCAGTTTGGTGATGTCAGTGGGTCGCAGGCTTGATGCAGTTTTTGCTAGCAAGGGATATGCAACGAAACATTAAGTGTTATTTATGTGAAGTTACTTTAAGTCTGTCTATTCCAATATTTATGCTTACATAAAAGTAGGTTGGCCTGCCACTAAAGCTTCCATGTTCGAAGTTGTTCAACACGTATAGATGTAAATATGAGGATAGCTGAAATCCTGATCTGTCGTCTCGAATGTATCTTTTGGTCTCAACCCCAAATGTCTTCAATGTATAGTGAAAGCAACAGAATTGACCTTGCTGTTCCAATACTTTCAGAGGGGACTGTTTATCTTTCACAGTGTAATAAAATACTTTGTACTGTCTCCTTTGGCACCTGTGCTTTTAAATGCTTTGAGCTACTCCAGAATAGGGAGAGGGGTTGTGTATGAGAGATCAGCAAAACACACAGTTTATACTTTTTTTGCCAGTTTAACTGGAATCAGCAGTTCGAGGGGGAAGTGCATTTTTTATCAGCTTTGTCGAAGTACTGTTTATTCTCTCCCAAAGTAAGGTTTTATCCATCTTTTCATGTTGTACAGCAAAGCCTTTCATTCATGTGGTTAGCATTTAGTTCACTGATAAGCTATCTGATAATCTTAAGATACCTAAATATCTTTTTCTGATGAGGACTTTGGAAGAAGGGGTATTTCCTTCTGCTGCTCTGATTCCCAGAGTTGAGTGGAGTGTTCGGAACCATGTAGATGTGTAGAAATCAATATTATTGTGTTAGATATTCCCTAAACCCTTTCCAGGAAAAATTCTAGAGTCAAATCAAGGGCAGAAAATGGGAACACCATAGCAGTGTTATTGTCCTAGTTAATGTTGCTCTATATTCCATACAGTAAGTTCCATAAGTATTTGGACAGTGACCGTTTTTTGTAATTTTGCCTCTGTACATCACCTCATTGAATCTGAAATGAAGCAATCAAGATGTGATTGAAATGTAGACTTTCAGCTTTAATGCAAGGGGTTTAACAAAAAAATATTGCATTAACCGTTTAGGAATTACAGCCATTTGTTTTACAGAGTACCTCCATTTTTCACAGTGAAGTAACTGGACAAACTAACATAAATCATAAATATCGGATTATTATTGAGATGCTTTGCCAGGTCTTTATTGCAGCTGCCTTCAGTTGCTGCTTGTTTGAGAGACTTTCTGCCTTCAGTTTTGTCTCCAGTAAGTGAAAAGCACCTCAGTTGGGTTGAGGTCATTGGACAATTAAGAACATTTAATTTCTTTGCTTCAAGAAGCTCTTGGGTTGCTTTTGCAGTATGTTTTGTATCATTATCCACCTGTATTGTGAAGCACCGTCCTATCAGTTTTGCAGAATTTGACTGAATCTGAACAGAAAGTATATCTCTATACACTTTAGAATTCATCCTGCTACTTCTATCAGCAGTCACATCATCAATAAACACCAGTGACCCAGTTCCATTAGTAGCCATTCATGCCCATGCCATAACACTTCCTCCACCATGTTTCACAGAAGATGTGGTATGCTTTTGGTTCTGAGCACTTTCTTTCTTTCATTATACTCGTCTCTTCCCATCATTCTGGTTTCCATCATCATTCCAAGTAAATTTTGGTTTAATCTGTCCAGAGAATCTTTCATCAGAACTGGTCAGGCTTTGTTTTATAGATGTAAATTTTTTATTATTATTTATTTTTTAGCAAAAAAAAAATGCTAGCCTTTCTGGCCTTTTAGTCTTGCTGACCTTGTCAGTGCATTCTTTCTTTTTAAGAATGTACCAAAGTGTTGATTTGGCCTTTCCTCAAGTGTCTGCTATCTCTATGATAGGTCTGTTTTGTTTTGTTTTGTTTTGTTTTTTTCTCTCCCAGCCTAATGATGGCCCCCTTCACGTGCATCTTTGGGCCGCATATTGAGAGTTCCCACGAACATCTACCAAATGCAAATTCAACACATTTAAATCAGTTGCAGACCTTCTATCTCCTTAATTTGTCAAACAGGCCACACCTGGCCATGAAACTGCTTATCAGTCAATTGTCCAATGACTTTTGAGACTGAAAATGAAGGGACTGTAATTCCTAAACGGTTAAAGTAATATTTTTTGTAAAAACCCCTAGAATTAAAGCTGAAGGTTTACACTTCAATCACATCTTGATTGCTTCATTTCAGATCCATCGTGGTGGTATACAGAGGCAAAATTATGATGAAACTGCTCATCTGTTGAGTTGATCTCATCACTGACATTTAAAAAAAAATGCTGTTGTTAGATTGATCCAATGAGTTGCAGGAAGCTTTATCCAGTTTCCACCTGGAAGTCTGTGACATGGGAAGATTTAACGCCACAGCACCTCCTTAATGCCTGTCATATGTCAAGTTGGCAGTAGCTGCACAGAAGAGGTGACCTATAAACTGGCCAATCACATTCAGAGAAACACGTGACTTTTATGTTTGCTAACTATTTTGTCATCATGTAAGTCAGCTATGAGTTCAAGCACCCTTACTACTTTACATTTACATCATTATCCAGATCCATTAACTCTTTAATACAACTGAGGGTTAAGGGCCTTGTTCAAGTCATGGCGCTGGGATTTGAACGCATGACTTTCTGATTAGTAGTACGCCAGTGCCTTAACCACTGAGCCAGCACTTGCTCAAGAACCTGCCTGTACCATCTTCGCCCTAGGGTAGTAGTTTATAGTCTCCCGGAGGAGTACATCATGTATGTTTTTGGGACCGATATACTGAATCAAAACAAGAGTTGTGTTCATCACATTATAAGTTCGGTGGGTGTCCCCTAAATGGTGTGGTGTGTAAGAGTAAATTTGTTACCCAGATAAAATAGACAGTTGGTTAGAGCACTGATTCTGCGTCATTCCCTTGGTGCGAGCTCACCAATGTACTTCTCAGCATCTGTCACCTTCCTTTATGTCTTCATTCTCCCCTACTCCATCTGTTTACAGGAGAGACTTCACTCCTTTAATCTATCAATCTTCAAGGTTAAAATGGTAAAAGATCTAAAGTTTTATTTTTCCTTTATGAAACGAAATTGAACTCATCCATCTATATCAAGCATTGTAGTTGATTTTTATTTGTTGTGATGAACATTTGTTTGGTGCTTATAAACTAAACTCAACAGTCTGTTTCAATCCTCACGTGTTTAACATTCCTTGCTGTTGCTAATGAGATTACAGAGCATTTTGTTGTTTTGGAATTAGCAGAGATTTGGGTGGGGGACAGCTGCATGAACCATGTAGCACTTAAGCCTCTCAAAGTGGCACAGCCTTGTGAGGCAGAAAACAGGGCTTTGGATCAGATGTGAATGCTTGCTTTTGATGAATGCAGACATCAGTTATAAGGTATGTATAGGTTATCGTGTTGAATTGTTCTAGTTTTAGCATAGAGAAATGCAAAATTAAACCTTGCACTTGCATCGCATGACACGTTCTAACAACAATTTGACTTTTTTTTTTCTTTCATAGCTTATACTACATAGCGGTCACTAAAATTTAGAGATGCATCGATACTAAATTTCTTAGCCGATACCGAAAACCGATTACTCAGAGCGATATCGGCCGATACCGATAACAATACCGATAGTTCTGCCTTTTATACCTTCTTTTAAATTAATAATAATTAATAATGAAAGAAATGCAAATAAAAACTTTATTCTCTCCATTTCAAGAAGTTGTTTGACAGTAACTGGTCCCATAAACAGAAAACACATTACTCACATTAACATTGACACATGAATTAAATTCTGAAGATTAAAGTAAGATTTCTTAACTTATTGAATGTTATTAGTACACATTAACAGAATTAATTGACTGAATTGTAAAAAACCTCCTGTTAGTCTCACATTCACTCACCACAAACAAAAGCATTTCTACTTTATACTGAACATCAAACTGGTAATATATAATATCAACTTTTTAATATATTGACATTAACTGGATATGAAATATACCACTCTACAAATATATTTTTCTGTGCAATATATACTATTTTGTTGTCACTCATCTTCATTTAAATCTTTCCACGGTGTACTGGCCCTTTAATTCAGCTCGAGCAGCATGGCAAAAATAAATAAATAAAGCATTAGACTCGACGCCGAAACTCCTGCTTCATTACTGCAGCGTCCGGTGTAAAATTTTCGCGGTGCAGAGTTTACAAACTGCAGTTTTGTCATCATTCCCCACAAGAGACATCATCTTTACACACAGCACAAAATCGATGTGTTTTCCCGCCCTCTTTTGATTGACAGGATATAATCGGCCCTGATCGTCGGATGTTTTTAAACTATCGGCCGATGGGCCATAGCGTGAAAAATAGCCTTTATTGGCCGATACATTGGTGCATCTCTTCTAATAATGTAACGACATTTCATCAGTGCAAGCTCTTGATTACTTTGTCTACTTTTATTGATAAGAATTTTGTAAATAGTGTTATTATATTTACTGCTTTCAACACCTTGTCTATTTAAGTGGACCTATTGACTGTTTAATTTTTTTTATAAAAATATATAAAGGTGAAATAGATTGCTAGAATGTTGCATTAATGGAAATATTTGTTTATGCAGTCCTTCAGTAGAACACAAACTGCTTTGTCTTAAACTGAGTTGTAATTTGTGATCCTTTTCTTCAGCCCCTGACTTGAGTCGTGGAGCTGAAACACTATTACTCATTTGCATATATTATTACATGAGGTGAAGACCATTTGCATGGACAGGAGTCAGAAAATCACTGGCAGTGTCGAGTCTTGAAGACGACAGAGAACAAAATACTCCCCAGCACGCTGTAGCAACATATTAGGATCGAAAAATGGATGCCATAGTGAAGAAATCCCTGGCCAGCTGTGTATCAGGGATGAAGAATGGAGTTGGTAAGAAAGGGAACGCTGTTAGGAGGAAAAGCGCACCCTGCTGTTACTCCCACATCACTTACGACTCATCTTGGATTAGAACCTACCAAGCAGAGCTACACAGAGAAAGGCAAGTACTTTGAGAATACCTGAAAGCACAAAATAACGAGAAAATCAGAATGTACAAATGTAATAAAATAAAAACCAAAACAATCTGTCAATCCAAAAGCACAAAAATCCAGACACTAAGTGAATGTTGCCTGCTTCCCAGAAGCATCAGAGTCAATATAAATATGTCACGGCTTTCTATACGGCTTTAGCTTTACTCTCTCGCCGCCACATACATTTAGCTTGCTGCTCAGGAAGAAAGAAAGATCACGTTAATATACATGGGACAATAGAGCTCAGATGTATTTGTTAACCCTGTAGCTCATCCTCAAACACCACCTTCCCAGTACAGACCCTCATTAGACCACTCCTCCACCTGCTACAACAATCTGGAGGCCCTGTAAGAGTTGATATGTTAATATGATTCAGGTAATCTGATTGTTTATGCTCTCATGCTCTTTCTTGTTTTGTAATCCCCCACCCCCTCAATTCAGGTCTGTAACTCCAAGCCAACAGAAAAATATAGTGTTTAAGAAGCCCTTAAATCCTTAACGTAATAATGATTGAGACCTATGTTGTTGTTGTTATTTTGTGCAGGAAACTGAGACAAGGCATATTAGCTCAGAAGAAAGCAGAGAGAACAGTTTTGAAGGCGCACTACATGAACCCACACCATTACACAAAGGTGAGAGTGTGGCCCATAAATTCTGTGTCCTCCATGTGGTGATGCTGAGATTATTCTTTGAGTGTGAAGTAACAGATGAGAGCCTTTTGTTTTCTGTTTGTGTCTTTTCAGACACCGCAGGACAGGATGCACTTAAAAACCAAAGCGTCTACGAAAAAAGATGACTCGCTTTTTGGTGCCTTTCAGGGACTAAGTCTCAATATGGACGGCGTCCGGTCTTTGAAACCTACAGCACGAAGTGCAGAGCAGTGTAAAGTCATGTAATAAGGAAGCACAAAATCGTTTTCAGTGATAATATGCACATTTCCTGCAACATACTGCGGCACATAATCTGGATAAATATTTAGCTGTGTTTTAAGCTTAGTTTATTTAATCAGTTTAACTGTAATTTTAATGCTTTGTATAATGTTTTTTTCATGTATTATATAGATGTCAATCAAATCATAAATAAATAAATGGAAGTGGTGAGAGCTGCTTACATACAAAAGGACATATTTATATTGAAAGTTCCTCAATTTGCTTGCATATCCCTTGCTTCTAATAACTGTATCAAGTCAGCATCCTACTGACACCACTAAACTGTTGCATTCTTCTTTTGTGATGCTTTTCTAAGTTTGCAGCACAGCTTCTTCCTCCCTTCAGTCTCCTCTTCAGGAGCTGAAATGCTGTTCAGCTGGGTTAAGGTCTGATCCAAAATACATGAGCTCATCGGTCATGCATGGTAGAGATAGTGTCATGGCTTGGGCTTGCATGGCTGCTTCTGGAACAGGCTCACTAATCTTTACTGATGATGTAACTTGTGATGGTAGCAGCAGAATAAATTCTGAGGTTTACAGGAACATTCTGCCAATTTACAGAGAAATACATTCCAATTCTAATAAGGGCGAACTTCATCATACAGCAAGACAGTGATCCAAAACACAATTCCAATTCAACAAAGGACTTTAACAGGGGGGAAAAAGTGGAAGGTTTTAGACTGCCCAAGTCAATCACCAGACCTTAACCCAACTGAGCAGCATTTTTAAATCCTGAAGAGTAGACTGACGGGAGAAACCCCCCGAAACAAACAACAACTGAAAGAAGCTGCATTAAAAGCCTGGAAAAGCAACACACAAGAAAAAAACAAAAGTTTGCTGATGTCAGTGTCAGTAGGGCAAGGTATATGCAACTAAATATTTACTGTAAGACACTCCGTTCCAATACTTTCGCTCACCTAAAAATTGGGTGGTCTGCCACCAAAGGTGCCATGTTCTAAGTTGTTTAATACATCTAGATGTGAAGATCAGAAAATAAAAGCTGAAATTCTGATCTATCGTCTCATCCATCTTTTGATCTCAAACCCAAAAGTCTTTAATATGTAGCAAAAACAATCAAATTGCCATTGCAATGCTTTCAGAGGGGACTGTATACACATATGTACATATATACTGGGTTTTATCATCTGTTATCATCTGTTAAATGAATTGTTCAATGTAAATGATGTTATTCACACAGATACTGATCCGAGCTAATTTTGGAGGATCTGCATCATGCTCATGGACATGTAGGATTTCTGTAGTGTCCGTCACTGTGCTCCAGATCGTCCAGTAGAGGGAGAACAAAACATGAGAGATGTTTCCAGTGGTAGTAAAAGCAAAAATAACGTCACTGTCCTGTTGTTAGTTTGCACTGAGCAACTGCTGTAACACACTTTCCCAATGTCCCTGAACACTCTTCAACTTATTCATTACAGAATGTGGAGTATCTAACACTCACTAAACTGACTGTTTTTCTTTATAATAAGTTACAGGATCTTAAAGATGTTGATTAGACACCGACTATTTATTCTAAATAAAAACAACTGCTAGTGCTTTATCAGTTTGTCTCTCGTCCAACAAAACCTTCTACTAGTTCCTACATGTGTTTAGTCCCTATTAAGCAGCATTTGATGGCCAAAAATGGAAATGGCATTTCCCTGGGTTTAACTGTAATGTAAAATGCATTTCAAACTAAAGTAACACACCGATTTGCATCAAGTTTACAGTACAGTGTATACACTCTACTACCATCTCATTTGAGAGCTAGAGATAAGTCAGACGCACTCGCACAATCAACAACGGTAGCATTCTAAAGTAGGAAACCCACTCCTGACCTTCTCGTCTTACTAATCATGACAAACTTTAAAAACCTGCCGCTAAAGATGAACATTTTCACCTTCTACTCCTGGGCATCTGACTGGTCACTCCAATCTAGGCTAGCCATTGGGGAGCAACTCCTGTAAGAGTCATAGGGGTGGGATGGGGGGTGAGGGATGGGGGGTGAGAGTGTCCACCAGCATGATAAAGCTGACTGCGAAGATGAGTTCTGATCAGTGAACCCAAAGTGGATTATACTCTTATATAAAAATAATAATAAAAAAGCTGGCTCTTTGTCCAGTGTTTTGCTTTTGAGACTATTTTTTCACTTGCTGCTGCTCCAGTGAAGAATGTACTGTGTATTTATGTGTATACATGATACTTTCAGGCTGAACGTGTCCATGCATATACTATAAATGCAGAAGCTTTGTGTGTGTGTGTGCAATTGTATAAACATTGCTTGAATGTTGTAGTAGTATATACAGTAATGGGCAGCCAATGACAGTTCAGCAGCTCGGCCTGGAAAATATCTCCGGTCCAGTCCAGCACAGTTTGGTGATTTTTCTCCTCAAACACAGCTGATTCAATTCACATGTTAATTGCCAGGTGTAGTGGGTGTGTTTAAGTAGGTGAACTATCAAACTTCACCTACTTCACCTACTGCTGGACACCAGCCCTCTAGGACTCCAAAGAAGTAGAAAGCTAGGACACCTTAAAGGACACATGAACAAATGATCATCTCCAGCACAGGTTTGTATTGTCCTCTAAATGTGATTTTTGTGGAAATGTGACATTTTATTTCTCACCTACTGCTCCGACCACCAGCAGCACGCCAAAAAACAGGAGCAATCTGGTAACCCGGTCCACCATTACCTCACTGTGAATCACAAAGTGCTATGAGAACAAACCAGATACGTGAAAGTTGTACACAGACATACATTCACACACAGGGTAAAACATATGAAATGTGTGTGAGGGTTTCTTTCTGATAGCTCATCAGTCCATGTAAGCATTCTTATAGCGCAGTCTGTATATTAACCACAGGCACATGTAAAGACACATCATTAGTCAAGTTACAGATGCATAAAAAATATTACTAAGATATAGCATGCAGGAATATAAGGTTTACTCACACACAGTACTCATCGCTTAGATTTCATATAACTCTTCAAGTTTCTGAAGTAAGAATTATATTTATACATTGAAATAGTTAATACACTGCATTTCTGGGAATGAAACACTGACCATTGTGGATGTGTTTCTGCTGAAATATTTGAGGCCCAGAAACAGCATTTTATACACAGACACATTTTTTCCCCACAGAGCAACAACACAGACAACATCTCTTTCGACCTGGGATCAACAGTGTCATAAAACGCCAGAATGAAATACAGTTACACCAGAAAAAATGCGGGACAAAGGAGCAGTGAGAAGAAGACTAAATATTTTGTTAGCTCTGGTTTTATCTTCAAGATGTTCCAAAACGATGCTCTGGAACATGGTGACAAAGGTGGCACCAAATGCCATGGAGCCAGTATGGTACTTTCAGAAAGCAAAGTTAGCAAATGAAGTAAAAATAAATCAAACTAAAAATCTCAAATTAAGTTTTAAAAAACGTGCCAGATTTTTATTTTTTTTTTTTTACCTCAGAAATCAGCTGCATCTTGCAACAGTTCTAAACTGCACACATTTTGTACTTGTTAAGGATATTGCTATATTTTGTTTAAAAATTTTTTTTATATAATTTTAGTCATCAGCATTATATAGACCTAAATTTACTTATCACTTTTGTTTATAAATCCATTTTAAAAATATTGCAATAATGATTTTATCCTTTCTCTTTTTTTAACTCCTGGACAATACTTTTACTTTTTAATCAGGGTTATTTCGATAAAGATTCAATTCAGATGACATGCAATTATGCGTTAAACCAAATCTAAAGTATCTGCATATGTTTTTAAAGAATTTTTGCATGAAAGGGTTAAATTGTGGATCAAATCAGGAACACCTTACACGTATGTTTTTGAAAAATGACAAACTTTTGATAATGAATTACACAGTTAGTGAGCAAACACTTTTTATAAAAAGTGCAAAGAGATGCGCAATTTAATGTTCATAGTTTTCCTACACTGTGGCGCAAGCTGAGCGTCACACACACACACACACACACACAATGACTAGTTACACGAGTGTCAGCAGAGACAGAGAGCTATAAGTAATCACTGACAAGCAGATTACACTCCAACCTGTGGATTTACTCCTTCCTTTTGCGCATGACGCGGATGCACAAGATGGAGAGGTCAAGTAGCTTATTTCTGCACTAGACATCTCTTATTCTACAACACTAAAGAAATAACAACTTGACCTATAGCATCAGTCATGATTAAGTAGTTTGTGTATTTCTTACATTAAATGTAACTGTTTAGCCTACATACCAAAAAAAAACAACAAGAACAAAAACCAGGCAACATAAAACTGTTAGAATGGATCACTCTAGTGGACAAGCAGGCAGTGAGAACTGTCCTCCTCCGAATGGAGACTCCAGAGCTCGTGGCCGGTTCTCCTTCTCTGCCTGGCGCTCCAACTCTCTGTCCTCTGCAAACGGGGCTGGAGCTGGAGGGGATCTGAGCCGGAGGCTACGATGTCTCGTTCATAATTACCACGAGAGAGCTGCATCTACAGCCGACATTAACACCAAACCCACTGAGGTGACAGTGGGGGGCGACGGGCTGACCAGGACCGTCCCTGCTGCGTTAACTCCTAACATGGAGGAGTACGAGTCCAGTGACCAGTCCACTTACATCCACAAGCAGCTGAGCTCCATGTTACAACCTGGAGTCAACAAGCATTCCCTGCGCATGTTTGGCAGCACCCAAGGAGTCGCAGCTGAGCAGGAGAGAGTTCGATCTTTTGGAGTCTGGATTATACATCCATACAGTGACTTTAGGTATGTACAGTGGCGCTTGAATGTTTGTGAACCCTTTAGAATTGTCTATATATCTGCAGAAATATGATCTAAAACATTATCAGATTTTCACACAAGTCCTAAACATAGGCAAAGAGAACGCAATTAAACTGTTCAACTGACAGGAGTTTCTTGTCACCCAGGTGTGCCCTGTTAGATTGATTGTCTAAGCAATAAATAGCTCTGAATATTTACTCTTGGTTTTAACCTTCAGTTTCATCTGCGAAGACTACATTTGTTGTTAAAAAGGATAAGCCAACATGAAGATCAGAGAGCTGTCTATGGGAGAAAAGTAAGCCATTTTGAAGCTTAGAAAAGAGGGGAAATCAATCAGAACTAGTGCACAAACATTGGACATTGGAATACAACAATTTGGATTGTCCTGAAAAAGAAAGAAACCACTGGTGTACTGAGCAACAGACACTGAATGGGTTGACCAAGGAAAACAACAACAGCTGATGACAGATTGTGAAAGCTGTGAAGAAAAACCCAAAAACAACAGTCAGTGACATCACCAATAACTCCACACGGAAGGGGTGAAAGTATCACAATCCACTTTTCGAAGAAGACTCTGAGAGCAGAAATATCGAGGCCATACCACAAGATGAAAACCACTAAGAATCAGAAAACCAGTTTGGAATTTGCAAAGAAAAGCAGAGACGAGCCACAAAAATTCTGGAATCAAGATTGACCTCTACCAAAGTGATGAAAAGGCCAAAGTGTGGAGAAAGAAAGGATCTGCTTATGATCCAAAACATACAAGATCATCTGTGAAGTATGGTGGAGGTAGTGTCCTGGCTTGGGCTTGCATGGCTGCTTCTGGAACAGGCCCATTAATCTTTACTGATGAGGTAACTGTAAAGGTTCTATGTAGAATCCTACAGCTGAGGATTTCTCTGTCATGAAAAACAGAACCCTTATCTATCCAAGGAACCTTTGAGGCACACTTGAAACACTGATTTACAGTGCCCTCCACTAATATTGACACCCTTGGTAAATATAAGCAAAGAAGGCTGTGAAAAATTGTCTTTATTGTTTAACCTTTTAATCTTTTGTAAAAAAAAAAAAAAAAAAAAAAAAAAGAAAAGAAAAGAAAAAAGAAAGAAAAAAAGTAAATACTCTGCTCTCATGGATATCCCTTTGACAAAATAACAGCTCTCACTCTTCTCCTATAATGAATGATGAGGTTGAATAATACATGGCAAGGGATCTGAGACCATTCCTCCATACAGAATCTCTCCAGATCCTTCAAATTTTGAGGTCTACACTGGTGGGCTCTCCTCTTCAGTTCACCCCACAGGTTTTCTATGGGTTTCAGTCAGGGGAATGGGATGGTCATGGCAGTCAGTAAATTCTTTTTGTGGTCAGTAAACCATTTTTGTGTTGATTTTGATGATGTTTTGGATCATTGTCCTGCTGGAAGATCCACCCATGGCCCATTTTAAGCTTTCTGGCAGAGGCAGTCAGCTTTTCATTTAATATCTGTTGATATTTGAGTCCATGATGCCATGTATCCTAACAAAATGTCTAGGTCCTCTGGCAGAAAAACAGCCCCAAAACATTAAAGAGCCACCACCCTATTTAACCATGAGCATGAGGTACCTTTCCATATGGCTACCTCTAGGGTTGTCAAAAGTAACGGTACTTTGGTACCAAGTCGGTACTAAAAAGAAAAAAGTTGACTGTACCAGATTTTCATAAGTACTCATAGTTATTCATAACATTTCTAGTTGACTGGAATTTCTTAATTATTGCCCTGATGGTGGAAATGGACATTTTCGATGCTTGTGCTATTTTCTTATAGCCACATTCCATTTTGTGAAGCTCAACAACCTTTTGCCGCACATCACAGATATAGTCCTTGGTATATTCTTACTATATATTCTTACCCATTGTTATGAATGACTAAGGGAATTTGGCCTATGTGTTACCTCATATTTATACCCCTGTGAAACAGGAAGTCATGGTTGAACAATTTCCTGTTCCTAGTCTCCCAGGTGTACTAAAAAAAATAAAATATCAATGGGAATATACTTCAAATATATCGTTCTCATAAGAATTCATAGGGGTACCAATAATTGTTGCACACCTATACTTAATAAAGATAATTTTTTTTGGATAAACCTGTGTTGTGTTTACAATTGTTTTTTTGAAAAATAAAGACATTTTTTCACAGCTTTCTTTGCTCATATTTACCAAGGGTGCCAATATTAGTGGAGGGCATATGCCATTTTGATTTCAGTTATGTACTGAAGGATAGTGAAAGAATATGTAATGTTTTGGTCAATTTATATGGGACGGATATATTGATCAGTGTTTATATTTGTATATTGATTATAAACAAAACTTCATAACAGAAAGTAAAAAAAAAATCAGTAAATAAAATTGTTAAAAAACTGTTGAGAACAAGAATTTTGCAGAACTACTATCCTGAGGTTACAGTGCATGGGCAGGAATGAGTCAGTGAGTGTTGTGTTTGTCAGGTTGATGTACTGTGGTATTAGTGTGCAGGATATATTAGTACAGATAAATGGATAAAGGGATTGGAGCCTGAGAGAGAAGTGCACTGGGCTAACTCTCCACTAATACAGTAGCAAGTATATAATTCAGGGATTAGTACAAGAAATCTTTGGATCCGCCCCTCTACCCTTTGCGATGATTCCCCTTGAGGATTTCCGTTTGGAGCAATCGCACAACGAAACCCTGAGGCACGCCTTCAACCAAGTGAGAGTAATTGACGATTAGCAAATTCAGCCTAATGTTAGGCTATCCCACTCTCATTTTTCAATTATTAAGCACAGGTTATATCGAGTGACGCATGACACTCAAACCAAGGAAGCAATGACACAGTTGTTGGTTCCGAAGTGCTGTAGGGAACTCCTGTTCCATTGGGCTCATCATAAACCCATGGTTGGGGATTTGGGGTGGGATAAGACACTAAACCATCTCATGGCACATTTCTATTGGCTAGGCATTCATGATGTTAGCAGATGGTGTGTGGCATGTTGCGAATGTCTGCCGGCCACCCCAAAAGCTCCATTACGCCCCCTTCCATTGATCAAAAGCATTTGTATTGGCCATTAGAATGGAGTACATGAGGACATCAATTTGTACTAATTTTAGTGGACCATGCAACGTGATACCAGGAAGCAGTGGCTCTTCGCAGCATCTCAGCACACAGTGTTGTGGAGGTTATCTCCCAAGTTAGGATCCCAAAAGAGATCCTGACTGACCAGGGTACACACTCTTTGCAAACTGTATGAATTATTGGGGACAATGACTTATTTAAATTTGATGTATACCCAATGTCATGCATTGATGAACTGCTCGACTGCTGTTGCTCAACATTGGATTTTACCAAGGGGTATTGCCAGATACCATTGAGTCAATATCCCAAGAAAAAAACTGCCTTTTCCACTCTGTTTGGGTTAAACCAATTAGTCATGGGTGGAGTCTCCATGTCTGAGTTGGGTGGTGGGATTATCTGGCAGTTGGGACGGTAATTGAAGGTGACTGAAATACATCAGACTGGGAAGGGTTACAAAGCTATTTCAAAGGCTCTGGGACTCCAAATAACCACAGTGAAAGCCATTATCTCCAAATGGAAAAACTCAGTACAGTAGTGAACCTTCCCAGAAGTGGCCGAGCTTACAAAATTCCTCCAAGAGCACAGCAACGACTCATCCAGCAAGTCACAAAAGAGCCAAGGACAACATCAAAGGACCTACAGGCCTCTCTTGCTTCAATAAAGTTCACTTGCATCAACTGTTCATTGCTCCACTATCAGAAAGACACCGGGCAAAAATGTCATCCATTTAAGAGTGGCGAGGTGAAAACCACTGCTAACCCAGAAGAACATTAAGGCATGTGTGAATTTTGCCACACCTTGATGATCCTCAAACCTTTTGGGAGAATGTTCAAATTCACAGTTCTTTTTTCCTATCTTTTTTCCAGTAGCGACCACAGGTCAAAATAGCAACAGACAACACCATGGGTTACAGCAGCTGCAGCAGCAATTCCACCCTGCTGCCCATTCGTTCATCTAGACATTTCTTCTTACAGTCAGAGAATTCCATCACTGTCCGTGGTCAAAACATACACATCATGAGTGAAAATACGAATCACTTTTGAATCCCTTTGCCTAAAGTTATGGCTCTGATTTCCTGTGATTGCTTAGTCAACAATTGTAGTGCATCTGTGGCTCACCGAGTCTGGGTGCTTGGCCCCCGAAAATGCTGCATGAAGCTTTAATGATTTATTTAATTCGGACTAAAATTGCATTCCATATGCCCCTATGTGTGAATGAGTGTGTGAATATGTGTGTGCATGGTACTCTGCAATGGAGTGGCGTCCCATCCAGGGTGTACTCGTGCCTCATTTCCAGTGTTCCTGTTATAAACTCTGGATCCAGTGCAATCCTGATCAGGATAAAGAGGCTATGGGATAAAAATGTCAAAATCCAAAGGGAGTATCATACAAAATAACTTTTTTAATAACAGAAATTAGACATTCGTGTCAGGTTAGAAATAAAAGAAATATCTTTATAATGTCGTCTGTGCACTTTCACATTTTAAATGGACTGTACTCACACTTTTCTAATGACATATTCCAATGGGGTGTCTCTTGTTATATTTGGTTTGGTTTTATATAAAAAAATGTTTAATCCACAAATATTTAGATTTTTAAAGTGGCACTGTACTAATATGATTGTGAATGACAACACAAAAAAGTTCAAAACAGTTCAAGAAAAAGTCCTTGTGAAGATGTGTATAAAGATAAAGGTTTCCAGTGATAATATCTGTATGATACCAGTGTGAAATAGAGCTGGTTTTTATTTTTTATTTAAATTATGCCTATTTTCAAATTACGCATGTTCTCTTTTCTCACATTAAGGTTCTACTGGGACTTGGTAATGCTCTTTCTGATGATGAGCAATCTAGTCATCCTGCCATGGTGCATCACTTTCTTTGAGGATCAGAACACACTGCCATGGATCATGTTCAACATGGCCTCAGATACTCTATTCCTGATCGACCTGATCCTAAACTTCCGCACAGGAATCCCGGAGGACGATAACTCCCATATCATCCTAGACCCACAGGTGATCCGACACCGATACCTACAGAGCTGGTTCCTTGTGGATTTTATCTCTTCCATCCCAGTGGATTATTTTTTCATAGCTGTGGACCTGGAGGCTCGGCTTGAGTCAGCGGAAGTTTACCGCACTGCTAGAGCATTAAGAATTGTCCGTTTCACTAAGATCCTCAGTCTGCTTAGGCTACTTCGTCTGTCCAGACTTATCCGCTACATTCACCAGTGGGAAGAGGTAAGCACAGAGAAAGTTTTGTCTATACAGGAGGTGTACTAAAAGGAAGAAAGGGCCAAAGTGTAAAGAGCAATTAATTCAGCAAGGTTAGCAAGAACATGGTCCTGAGTACAGGGAGACAAGTGTATTATGTAGTCAACAGAAAAATATTATAGTTACAGCTGATCATACAGCACAGGTTGGAATCAAACCTGAATATCAAGTTGAAAATCTATTTTAGGATGTAAATGATGCCTTTTAATACTATTCAGGGGAAACTACAAACCTTATTTAACCCTCATTTGATCCCATTCTTTTAGATCTTTCACATGACATATGACCTGGCAAGTGCTGTGATTCGAATAGTCAACTTGATTGGGATGATGCTTCTACTTTGTCACTGGGATGGCTGTCTTCAGTTCATGGTGCCCATGCTTCAGGATTTCCCCCAGGACTGCTGGGTCTCCAAAATCAACATGGTGGTGAGACAATTAAATGACTTTTACCCCATTTTCTCAGAATTTGTTACAAATTCCCACTCACTAGTTAGCTTTCCCCATCACATGATAGCTACCAACCATGGGAAGGGTAAGTGCTTGGATTTGCTTCCTCCAAGACAGTTGAAGCCAAACATCGTGTTTGTAAAGCTGTTCATGTTACATCACAAGGCAGCTCAGCACACTTGGTGGAAAGTGTGAACTTCCTTTCTTCGCACTGAAGTTCCGTTCAACACAATTTACACTGCTTGACACTATTGTATACAGTTGTGGATAAGTAATGACTCATAGTCTCACTATGTGTTGTCCCCCAGAATAGGATGAGTTCCCTTTTGAGTCCGGTTCCTCTCCCGGTTTTTTCTGCATGTCTTCTCAGGGAGTTTTTCCTTGCCACTGTCACCTCTGGCTTGCACATTAAGGATGTAAATCTAAATCCATTTCCAGGTTTCTGTAAAGCTGCTTTGTGACAATGTCCATCCTTAAAAGCACTATATAAATACAATGGAATTTAATTCTTTGTACTTGAATCTTGAATAATTTTCTGTTGTGCCACTTGGAAGCCTCATGTGTTTACAGTATTGGTGAGGTTTTTTTTAATTATAAACAAAGTGTGTGTCAGTAACTATTTAATCCAGTTTATTTAGTATTTTAGCAATCACCATTTTCACTTTTGTAAAACCTTTTTTCGTTGTCGTTATTACTTTCTCTTGTCAGAATGCCACTTGGGAGGAGCAGTACTCATATGCTCTCTTCATGGCCATGAGCCATATGCTGTGTATTGGATATGGCGCCCAAGCTCCTGAGAGAATGACTGACGTGTGGCTCACCATGATGAGCATGATTGTAGGTGCCACTTGTTACGCCATGTTCCTGGGCCATGCTGCCAACCTGGTGCAGTCACTGGATGCTTCTCATCGCCAGTACCAGGAAAAGGTACTGGTGCATATTTCTCTCTTTAGCTGGGTACTCAATTGGTTAACGTGAAAAATTGTGAGTAACTAACAAAATGTTATTTCATCCATTGTGCATTTTCCAAAGTCTGTTTTATATTATTCCTCCTTATAATCAGAGTGTTAAATTCCAACTAACCTTAATGCCATGCCAAACTCATTAATAGACCTCAATTTGCTTGAAAATGAGCCCCTGTGAAGCATGCCTTCTTGGTTAAACATGCTTGTCCTTTAAACTCACATTGATGAACTCATATTGAAGGCATTATTTTATTACCTATATCATCTGTTACGTTTCCTTGCTTTTATTATTTTCATGTTTTCTTGTAAACTGTTGTCTTTCACAGTATAAGCAAGTGGAGCAATACATGTCCTTCCATAAGTTGCCTGCTGAATTACGACAAAGAATTCATGACTATTATGAGCACCGTTTCCAGGGGAAGATGTTTGATGAGGACAGCATTCTGGGAGAACTCAGTGACCCACTTAAAGAGGTCAATATGTCTAAATTATATTACACAAAAGGCTATTTTGTTGGCTGTAGCGATCCAGTATAAGACATAACACAAACATTACTGATGTAGCCCGAAATCTTAGAAAAATTAAAAAACGGTCTGTGACAGTTTTCAGGTGTTGAGAGATCCTGTCTGAGGATTCACACTTCAACACTTATATAATTTGACACAAGGTATATTCAATCATTCACCTTCAGTAAATTCTTTATCTTGGTCAGGGTCGCAGTGGATGTGAAGCCTGTCTTCGAGTCCATCACAGAGAACCATACACACTCACATTCACATCTAGGGCAAGTCAGAGTAGCTGCTGGAATGATTTTGGAGCTTACATTTACATTTACATTCACGGTGGCTTAGTGGTTAGCATGTTCACCTCACACCTCCAGGGTTGGGGGTTCGATTCACACCGTGGCCCTGTGTGTGCGGAGTTTGCTTGTTCTCCCCGGGCTACGGGGGTTTCCTCTGGGTACTCTGGTTTCCTCCCCCAGTCCAAAGACATGCATGGTAGGCTGACTGGCATGTCTAAAGTGTCCGTAGTGTATGAATGGGTGCGTGAATGTGTATGTGATTGGCACCCTGTACCCTGCCTTGTGCCCGATGCTCCCTGGGATAGACTCCAGGTTTCCCCGTGACCCTGAAAAGGATAAAGCTGTATAGAAGATCGATTTTACATTTATGGCATTTAACTGATGCCGTTATAAGAAGAGCTTTGTAGTATCTATCCTCATCCTCGTGCTAGTTCAACAGGTCAAGGACTAAAGGTCCAATCTGGTTAAAAACCCACTTGGGAAGATTAGTACAGTATGAAAAGAAAACACAAGACAGGGATTTAAAAAAATAATACATAAACAGTGCTGACTAAAGTGCTTTAGTGGAGAGGTAGGTTTTTAGTCTCTGTTTGAATGAGTTGTTCGGACAGCCAAGGGAAGTTAATTCTTCCACCTGGGTGCAGGACAGAAAAGATTTGAGGCATGCCTTTCTTGTACCCTGAGAGATGGTGGAATCAATTGAGCACTGTTAGAGGCTCAGAGGGAGCGTGGTGCAGAGCAGGGTGTGATAAGTGCTCTCAGGTGGGTGGGCCGCTACAGGAAGCCGGCAGAAGGAGTGTAGCAATGGGATGGTCTGGGAGAACTCAGAGAGGTTGAAAACAGATTGTGCACCTGGATTTTTGATCAAAGTCCAAGGCAGAAGCTGTCAGCACATTGAATGAAACCACACCATATATAAAAATATATATTTCTTATTTTAAACTTGCATAGTGAAAAAAGTGCAAACAGTTCAAGCAGACCAGTGAGCAGACGTTTCAGCCCAAAGCTTTCTTCAGTGCTCACCTAACAAACAAACGTTCACTCATTTTCTAAACACATAACTGAAGATTGAGACCAGCTAAGCTTAATCAAGAGGAACTACTAAAGTTAGTAGTTCCAGAAAATATAGTATAGAAATACACCACAAAATTACAAAAAACTACTCAGATGGTGCAAAGAGGCAGATCCGCCATGAGCGAGTTACAGAACTCAAGTTGCAAATTGACAAGGGACTGAACAAGCACATGAGTGGTGTCTGTGCATAGAAATGGCTGGATGCTCCTGAAACTGTATAACCGAGTCAGTTTAGTGATGTGAATCGCTGTGAATCAAGTCCAGGCCTACCCCAAGTTGAAATCAAAATTTTATATTGCCATATCTCAGAAAAATGGTGCTGTGAGGCATCAATACTGTCTACAGGACTCCCAGCCTGGGATAGGAAAATGCAAAATGTTGTGTGCTTGTAACCCTGTATTTATTTTTATGCCTTAAATTATAAAGAAAGAAACACAACTTGCTGTACACATTTTCTTTACATTACTTAATACTGACCTGATTCCAATTTACATGCTCTGTTTTCATTATAGGAAATAGTGAGCTTCAATTGCCGTGAACTAGTAGCAAACATGCCACTGTTTGGCAATGGCGATCCACACTTTGTCACAGTGCTCCTGACTAAGTTGCGGTTCGAGGTCTTCTTGCCAGGTGATATCATTATTCGTGAAGGCACACTGGGCCGTAAAATGTACTTCATCCAGCATGGTTGTGTCACTGTTCTCACTCGTAACAAGAAAGACAAGAAGCTCAGCGATGGCTGCTACTTTGGGGGTGAGTACTGATTTCACTTGTTTTCGGTTATAATCATAGTGTTCTGTGTAGCACCTCCAAAGTTTTCTTTCCTTATCATATAAGCAACCTTTGTTTTGCTTAAATATTTTTGCTATCTTCCCATCACAGATGCTAATTATTTGAAATGATCATTGATAGTGAACAGCTTGTTGAAGGGTCCATTCTTTTTCTCAGAGATTTGTTTGCTGACCAGTGGGCGTCGTACTGCCAGCGTAAAAGCCGAGACCTACTGCAGACTCTATTCTCTCAGTGTGGACAGCTTTAACGAGGTGTTGGAAGAGCACCCCATCATGAGGAGGGCCTTTGAGAGTGTCGCCATAGACCACCTTGACCACATAGAGAACAACACTGCGTATAACGCTGAGCCTTCAGGAGCAGAAACAAAGGAACAGACGACAGAGAAAAAAGACAGTGATGTCTTATAACATCTTGTTAATTATTCTTTTTTTTGTCATCCACCATGTTGAGTGTCATCACCATCGTTTGAACCAAAATGGACTTCCAGGGATCAGCTGCCTGAAGGACTTTACAGGCCTGAGTGGTTTAGCTGATTAGGACAACCCTGGTATCAAGATGCAGACATTATGTGCATACAGTAGTCAGATAGCACGTACATTTATTGCTGCCATTTAAACTGATGCACATAGGCTGTTTTGGATGCAATTAGTAATTCAGTTTCACTTTACCCCAACATTATGCAAACAAACGCTCACATATAGTAGTGTAAACCAAGCACACAACAGTATTAGCCTCCCAAAGTTACAGGCAGGTGAACATTTGAAGGAGTAGGTTGATCGGACTGAATAGATTGAATACAATCAGGCTGGATCACTATTTTAAAGGTACCTGCAATGAAATTGGCACCAGTATGTCTCTAACACGTTCTAGGAATACTATAGGTGCAAACAAATGATTAATTCCTCTTTATAATGTCTCTGTCCTCGAGAGCTCATTGATAAGTATTACACAAGGTGAGTCATCTGCTTAGAGTGATTAAACCTGTCTTACCTTACCTCACAAGTGGACACATGGACTTGTCAGGGTCAGGCATGCCTAAATGGACTGGAATGGTGGATAAAACACATGGCTGACAAAGGCACTACGTGTTCTATTGATGGCAAAAATAACTAATAAGTAATAATAAGTAAGGTTGATTGTGTTTAAATACTCTCAAATGATCTACTTTGGGTTGATTTTCTAATATGACCAATGGTATGGAATCACTGATGGGATATTAGAATTTTATTAGTCTTCTACACTAAAATGCAGCAAAAAGAGCAAAAATGCTTCAGTGCCAAAAGGCCTGCTCGCTTGCCATTTTTTCGACGAATCCTCTATCTGAAATTCCCTGTGAAGCAGTATAGTCATGCAGGTTCTAGAAGATACACCTTCCTTACTGAAAGTCAAGATGTATATTTTGTGTATCCTGAATGTAGCAATGTGGCATCCATTGTACTATGCGCACTATGAAAAGACACAAGGGCAATTCCATGCAAATGTCAAGATTACCATGGAAAAATAAAGTTGTGAGCACAGGAACAAAAAATGTTCACACATGGCTTTCATTCCTGTTTCACTGAATTTAACTTTTCTAGTCGAATGATGAAGAAAATTGCGTTGTTTATGCATCAGGTATATGGAGTACTGCTTCAGACATGTCACATCCATAATGCAGGTTTTTTCTTAATGATGTATTCCCCAAAACATTTTCAAATCTATACTTTATGTGTTCATTCTCTTTCAAGTCTCGTTCATGTTACATTCTGCGGCGGTCTTTAAAGGTTTGCAGAAAATGTGTCGTCTCATACAAACATTTGTCCATTCGACATCACAGCCATAACTGATACATTGCTGTATATTTGAACCAAATATAAATCAATACATGAGTTTTACGACATTGTGTGGTAATCCTGCATTCGACTAGAGACCTCCAACCAGGAAAACGGCATGAATTCATACTCTAAAGGTACGCTCACACATACAGTGACTTTATCGCTGCATGTCACCAGTCGCTGTACTATGAAGTCGCCAGTAGAAGTCATTCCTACTACTGGTTGCCATAGTAACATCAGTGGGTGGCACAAGTAACATTCTACTTTTGACAACAAACCATCATATCCTATGAGATGAAAGAGAAGCAGTGTCAATTCAACAATTCAGGACTCGCAGGCAGCATGGAGGATCACGGATCACGTGTGCTCTGCTGTCTTCAATCCCATTGGTAGTCGCTGCACCAAGTCACTCCAAATTTGCATAAACTTTTCTCAACTTTGTTATGTCTTTGGACACGCCCACATCTACTCACCAATGGTCCATCGCTCATGTCACTGGAAGTTGCCAGCTTTTATGGAAAATGGACGGTTTCCGGTCGCTGTATGTCTGAATGTATCTTGAAACTTGGGGTGGTCTTCTCAGAGTTTCATTTACATTTACATTTACATTTATTCATTTAGCAAACGCTTTATTCAAAGTGACTTATAAATGAGGAAATACAAGCCAAGCAATATGTCAAGTGGAGAACAATACAAGTAGTGCTACTATGATCTTTAATTGAGTTCTAGAGAAGCAAAGTGTGCAGAGTAGAGGTCTAAGAGTCAGAGTATGTTATTTATTTATTTACTTTTATGTGGGGGTTGGCATTTTAGGGGTTAGTTCAGTGTTCATGGAAGAGGTGGGTCTTTAGCTGTTTTTTGAAGATAGTGACAGATTCTGCAGTTCGGACTGAGGTTGGAAGTTCATTCCACCACTGAGGGACAGTTAGTGTGAAGGTTCAGGAAAGGGACCTTGAGCCACGCCGAGTAAGCGTCGGTCGTTAACCGATCACAGATTGTGTGAGGGAAGGTAAACCTCAAGGAGAGTGTTGAGGCAGGGGGGTGCTGTTCCACACAATGTCTTATAGGTGAGCAGTTCCTCAGAGTTCAGCAAGTGACGTCAAATCAAAATGACTGCTCACAGTATGAACAGTAAATAAAGCAGCATTTATACTGTATCTACTGTACAAGCCTTGGCTTTAATCGACATACATAAATATTCACTTTAAAAAATATCTTTTAATGCTGGCTATACAGCTCAATGTTTGAGTTGGAACATATATATCACTCATCACAGTTAGACTGCTGCTAACAAAAAACGAACATGGACACGTACAATTTGTTCCCCACATGATAGTTCCAGGAGGTGGCGTTATGCACTCACTTGCTTTCCACAGCAGCAGCAGCAGCAACAGAAGGAGAAGAAGAAGTACTTCCGGGTGCACGCGGTAATTTTTACTCAGCCAAGATCCGGGGACATACACAAAGGTAAATAGTTGCTGTGAGTTCTGTAATTCATTTGAACGAATGTTGAAATTGCTATTACGTGAAACTGGATGTCCTGTCATGTTAACAGTGAGTGTGTAACTAGCTAGACAGCTAAAAGCAGCGCCTGTTATTGTAGTGATTGTGGAGGTCACCGCGAGAAGTGTCCCTAGTGTCGGCTGAGTTACAAATCACACCCTAGTGGATATGTGTAGAGCACTACGTAGGGTGCGGAAGCGTTTATGTCGTACCCAGTGTAGTGAACTTGTTTAGGGAGTGAGGTGGATTTTGGATTCAGCCTCAGTTGGCGTGTTGTGTAATGTTAGGTCATAAATTGGGTTTAAAAATTATCAAACGTGTAGTTTACAGTCTGTCAGCTGAGGCAGATTATTGGTGTAGAACTTGGACAGGCTGTTATTATTATTATTATTATTATTATTATTATTATTATTATTATTATTTTCTGAGTATTATTTTCATGTATAAGGGATGTAAATTTAGCAAGAATTCAGGATGGTATTGGTTATAAGTGATAAATCAGTGGTGCAATAACATTAGACATTAACACATAGACATTGCATTTTGCAGCAATGCAATAATAGCTACACTACTTGCACTACTGTCATCCACAGTGTCCAGCTTTAATGTGTAGCATATACACTGTGTGGCCATGGAAATTATGTGGATCATTGTCTAGAATGTCTTTGTACGCTGTAGCATTATAATTTCCTTTCACTGGAACGAAGATTCCCGAACCTGTTTCAGCATGACACAAGGTGTATAAGACGAGCTCCAGGAAGACATGGTGTGTTAAGGTTGGAAGAAGGTGGAAGACCTTGAGTGTCCTGCACAGAGTCTTGACCTTAATCCCAATCAACATCTTTGGGATGAACTGGAACTGGAGCCTCCTCAACATCCCAACATCAGTACCTGAACTCAACCTCACTCTTGTAGCTGAATGAACACAAATCCCCACAGTCATGCTCCAAAATCTATTGGAAAGCCTTCCTTGAAGAATGGCGCTTATTATAACAGCAAAGGGGGAATAAATCTGGAATGGCTGCGATGGTCAGGTGTCCACAAACTTTTGGCCATATAGTTGATCTACAGCTCGTCCAGCGAAGCCGGTCTGAAGTTAATGTTATCTCTTGTTAAAATGTCCAGTAATCATCATTTGATCAATACAGCAGTGTGGATTTAAAACCACCTAAACGTTAGCTTCCTTTTAATACATTGAAGTACATTTGCATTTTATTTTTTATATTGTTTATTTGTATGCTTTTAAAGAAGGATCTTGAAATATAGACTTTTGACTTAAAGGCATTTTTTAATACAATGCTTTTATATGTTAAAAAAAAAAAATCTAAATCTGATAGAATTATGAATTTACTTTCTGTCCAGCTTGGTATATGTTAAGAATTTACCTCTTGTCTTTCCTGTCACTTTAAGGAATATTGTTAATATTGTGTTTTAACAAGTATTTCTGTGACACTTTGATGCCAGAGTTCGATGTTGCATGACTGACTTTGAGCTTTAGAATCCCGGATTAATTGTAGGATTTAGGTTTATTCCACGAAGCTGAAATGTTCAAAACTTGTTCGCAACCATTTCCACTGTTTAGCTAAACAATACCTGACTTTCTGACACTCAAATGGCATGGGATGCATTGCTTGGTGTCAGCTTGGTATTAGGGATTAATGATGAAATGTACTTCAAGTA
This sequence comes from Ictalurus punctatus, assembly GCF_001660625.3. Taxonomy (NCBI): domain Eukaryota; kingdom Metazoa; phylum Chordata; class Actinopteri; order Siluriformes; family Ictaluridae; genus Ictalurus; species Ictalurus punctatus. Next base: position 18,873,157 of record NC_030427.2, on the reverse strand, counting down.
TGCATGTAGTTTCTAACAGACATTAGATATCAGACAGCCCGTGTTACATGTCATATGTTTCCACCAGGAAAGGATGCTGGCTTGTCTTGGCTGTCCTGGACTGAGTCGCACACTCAGCTCAGGGGTGTTGCATTTTCCCAACGCTTTTGTGACTCGCGCTCCTACTATCTCCACTTCAATCAGCAGAGGAAACCCGGCGGCATTAGTGCGCTACAGTAGCACCGCCCAGCAGGTATTCTTTCTCCTATAAAGCTCTTTGTGTTTAGATTATTTCAATCATTTCAAATTCATGAATTCTATAAATATGTACACTGCCACAGCACATACAGTGCTGGAGAAAAAAAGTATTTGCCCTCATCCGGATTTCTTCTGTTTTTGTGTACATCTCATACTAAATTTTTTCAGACGTAAAACAAAATCGAAGATAAATCAAAGGCAACCTGAGTAAACACAAAATACAGTTTTTAAAGATAATGTTATTAATTGAAGCAAAAAATGTTATCCAATACCAACTGGGCCTGTGTGAAAATGTATTTGCCCCCGTAGTTACTAATTCCGCAAATCTCTGAAACTGCATTCATAATGGGGTTCAGCTGGACTAGACACAACCAGGCCTGATTACTGCCAACCCTGTTCATTCAAATCAACACTTAAATAGAACTTTTTCAACAGCATGAAGTTGGTTAAAAGGTCTTACTCAGTAACACACTACGCCAAAGTTGAAAGAAATTCCGGAAATTATGAGGAAGGTAATTGAAGCTATTTCAAAGGCTCTGGGACTCCAAAGGACCACAGTGAGAGCCATTATCTCCAAATGGAAAAACTTTGCTTCAGTAGTGAACCTTCCCAGAAGTGGCCAACCTTTCAAAATTCCTCTAAGAGCACAGCAACGACTCATTCAGGAAGTCACAAAAGAGCCAAGGACGGTATCAAATGACCTACAGGCCTCTCTTACATCAATAAAGGTCACTGTTCATGACTCCGCTATCAGAAAGACACTGGGCAAAAATGGCCTCCATGGAAGTGGTGAGGTGAAAACCACTGCTAACCCAGAAGAACATTAAGTCTCATCTGAATTTTACTGAAACACACCTTGATGATCCTGAAACCTTTTTGGAGAATGTTCTGTGGACTGATAAGTCGAAAGTGGAACTGTTTGGAAGACAGGTGTCCTGTTACATCTGTCATAAACCAAACACATAATTCAATAAAAAGAAAATTCATACCTACGGTCAAGCATGGTGGAGGAAGTGTGATGGTGTGGGGATGTTTTGCTGCTTCAGGGCCTGGGCAACTTGCAATAATTGATGGAAACATGAATTCTGCTCTGTACCAGAAAATCCTAAAGGAGAATCTCCGGTCTTCAGTCTGTAAATTGAAACTCAAGCGCAACTGGATTATGCAGCAAGACAGTGATCCAAAGCATAGGAGTTAGTCCTAGAAGTAACTGAAAGACTGATCTCCAGTTATCAGAAGCGTTTGGTTGCAGTTATTGCTGTTAAAGGTGCAACCAGATTTTAAGTTTAAGGGAGCAATTAGTTTTTCACATTGGTGATAGGGTAGGTGTTGGATAACTTTTTTTTTTTGCTACAAAAAAAAAAAAAAAAAAAAAAAACTGTGTTCACTCAGGTTGCCTTTGTTTCATGTTGTATTTCGTTTTAAAATCTAAAACTATTTAGTATGAGATATACACAAAAACTAGAAGAAATCAGGACTTTTCCCCACAGCACTGTAGCGGAATCGACAGCTATATAATAGACACATGAACGGAGAGGGTGTGTTTGAAAGCACCAGTACTCATATTTTGGTTTGGCATGTCTCTCAGGAAAAAGTCAAGAAAACAAAGTTTGGACCTTTGGCTGATCAGGACAGAATTTTCACCAACCTTTATGGGCGACATGATTGGAGGTACTGTGGACTTTCCGCCTTTATTTTTGGAGAATTTTTTCTTCTGTATTTATAGTACATGTACAAAATAAGGTTCTTAGTTCTAAGTATAACCGTATAGTTGACAAACCAGAGTATTTAGAATTTGTGAGAAATTAATTGTCACAATACAGTGCCCTCCACTAATATTGGCACCCTTGATAAATATAAGCAAAGATGGCTGAGAAAAATTGTCTTTATTGTTGAACCTTGTGATCTTTTTTTAATTCACAAAAATACTCAGCTCTCATGGATATCAAACAATTGCAAAGGCAACACAGATTTACAAAAAAAAAAAAACCTTTGTTAAATATATGTGTGCAACAATTATTGGCACCCTTTTAGTCAATACTTTGTGCTGCCTCCCTTTGCCAAGATAACAGCTCCGAGTTTTCTCCTATAATGCCTGATGAGGTTGGAGAATACATGGCGAGGGATCTGAGACCATTCCTCCATACAGAATCTCTCCTGATCCTTAAAATGTCAAGGTCCACGCTGGTGAACACTCCTCTTCAGTTCACCCCACAGGTTTTCTATGGATTTCATGGCAGAACCTTGATTTTGTGGTCAGTAAACCATTTTTGTGTTGATTTTGATGATGTTTTGGATCATTGTCCTGTTGGAAGATCCAACCACGGCCCATTTTAAGCTTTCTGGCAGAGACAGTCAGGTTTTCATTTAATTTCTGTTGATATTTGATAAAGTCCATGATGCCATGTATCCTAACAAAATGTCCAGGTCCTCTGGCAGAAAAACAGCCCCAAAACATTAAAGAGCCAACACCATATTTAACCATGAGCATGAGGTACTTTTCCATATGGCTACTTTTCTGTGTGCAACAAAACCATATCTGGTGTTTATTGACAAAAAGCTCTATTTTGGTTTCATCATAGAACTGGATCCCATTTGAAGATCCAGAAGTGTCTGGCAAATTGAAGATGCTTGAGTTTGTTTTTGGATGAGAGTAGAGGCTTTTTTCTTGAAACCCTTCCAAACAACTTGTGGGGATGTTGGTGAATTCAGTTTGTAGTTTTGGAGCCTTTCTGACCCCAAGAACTTCTGCAATTCTCCAACTGTGATCTTTGGAGATTTTTTGGCCACTCAAACCATCCTCTTCAGTGTATTGAGACAATGTAGACATCTGTCCAATTCCAGGTTAATTCATAACATTTCCAGTTGACTGGAACTTCTTAATTATTGCCCTGATGGTGGAAATGGACATTTTCAATGCGTGTGCTATTTTCTTATAGCCACTTCCCATTTTGTGAAGCTCAACAACCTTTTTCTGCACATCACAACTATATTCCTTGGTCTTACCAAGGGAATATACTAAGGGACTAAGGGAATTTGGTGTGTATTACCTCGTATTAATACCCTTCTGAAACAGCCAATAATTGTTGCACACCTATATTTAACAATTTACATTTTTTTTGATAAACCTGTGTTGTTTGCAATTGCTTGATATCCATGAGGACATTGAACTTCTCGATGAATCTGAAAGTTGAAAGTTTTCTATCCAATTATAGGCTGAAAGGTGCATTAAGTCGTGGTGACTGGTACAAGACCAAAGAGATCTTGGAGAAGGGAGTGGACTGGATCCTCAATGAGATCAAAGTATCTGGTCTGCGTGGTAGAGGAGGAGCTGGCTTTCCAACAGGGATGAAGTGGGGCTTCATGAACAAGCCCAGCGACGGCCGGTTAGCTACATTTTATTTAACTGAAGCACTGAATGATTCAGGCAGTTTTTCTGTATGGCTTTTGCATCACTGCATGAGCTTTCCTACTGGTATCAGTCTGCCTCGACACTCCACAGATGTCTTGGTCAGAGCTCGCTGGTCTTGATTCTCTTATTCTCTTCTCGTCAGGCCTAAGTACCTGGTGGTGAACGCTGATGAGGGAGAACCCGGCACCTGCAAAGACAGAGAGATCATGCGCCACGACCCACACAAGCTGGTGGAGGGGTGCCTGGTTGCAGGTAGGGCCATGGGAGCGCGTGCTGCTTACATCTATATCCGTGGAGAGTTTTACAACGAGTCGTCCAATCTTCAGGTGAGATTGTTACGTGTAAAATAGAAGTGTTTAAAATATAGTAAGATTTCTTGTTCTATATTTTAGTCTTCTAACTTTCTGTTACCTGATTTGTTAATCATTATCAGTAATGTTGTTATTATTATCATTATTATTATCATTATTATTATTATTACAGAGGCATGGGTAGGCAGACACTTGACTGACTTTGTTTGTTAAATAATTGGTTGCTATTATAATAAGTAAGTGATACTCTAGCAGGTGGGAGGGATTAATTGAGAAGATGAAAGACAGGTGTGTGAAGGAGAGGTGCTGATTTTATTGTGCTTGACTCCATGCTTTCTGCCCAGCATTATCCTCAGAATGATCCTCAGGAAAAGCACCCTCAGCTTAAACACACACATATACACACACGCATGCTCAGCAGGACACTGTCAGATAGCTCAGTGCCCCAGCATCCTCTTTCTAGCTTTTCAGCACTCACACAGCAAGACACACAGAGCATAAATATGCTCATTTAAAAGACTCCTCCCTTCACTCACAACCTGCACATGATCACGCCCTCACTGGTATATAAATAATTTGTCATGGTCACAATTCTGTACATTTCAATTTCTGATCCAGGCCCTATATTTAAAACTCTTATTTTTCAAACCTCCGTTGTTGGTTTTGAAGAGTGTTCATGGTGTTTGGAGATTGTAGTTTGAAATATTAAAGAGAATGTTTTTTTTTTTCTGTTTGTCCCTTTCTCCCCAGGTTGCCATTAATGAGGCGTATGGGGCGGGGCTCATCGGGAAGAATGCCTGCGGCTCTGGCTACGACTTTGATGTGTTCGTGATGCGCGGCGCCGGGGCTTATATCTGCGGAGAGGAGACTGCTCTGATCGAGTCCATTGAGGGTAAACAGGGGAAGCCCCGTCTGAAACCCCCTTTTCCTGCCGACGTGGGTAAGAATGAATTCTTATATAGTATGATATTTAATTCGCTCTCTCTTTTATAACAGTAGCCTAGAAGTTAGTAGCATTACTTACTCTGTGATTCTGCGGAGTGTCTATCGCGTGACGAACCAAAACCAACAGACAAATTAATGAGGTTAAAAAAACACCTACTCAAGTACAGTTGTATAGTTTGTGTTCAAGTTCACTATCACACAAAGTATTTAGTTTTTGCTGTGAATACCGGAGACTTCAGTTTCCTCCGGGTACTCTGGTTTCCTCCCCAAAGGCATGCATGGTAGGCTGATTGGCGTGTCTAAATTGTCCGTAGTGTTTGAATGGGTGTGTGAGTGTGTGTGTGATTATGCCCTGCAATGGATTGGCACCCTTCCCGGGGTGTACCCCGCCTTGTGCCCGATGCTCCCTGGGATAGGCTTCAGGTTCCCCTGCGACCCTGAAGAAGGAGCAAGCGGTAGAAGATGGATGGATGGATGGATGGACTGGAGACTTCAGTTTGAATAAATCGCTACGTTTCCAGTAGGACTTGGTGATAAATTGACATCATGATAAATGATTACATGATACACTTTTCTGAGATATCGTTGGTGTTAGGCTTGCCGAGATAGTCTGTGTTACCTGTGTTACACGGTGTTGAGCTGCACACTGATTACATCACTTGCCCACTGTGGCACCGTCCCCACTGGCGTTTTGCTTTTATAGCAATAAAAAAAAATAATTTCGTTCAGTTAGAGAACGGATGCTACAATTAAAAACTGAACGCAAGAGTCACAGCACAGATCAGAAGGAGTCAGATTTCATTTATCACGTGATGAGAGTGAGGCGAGCTGACTGACAGGACGATGGCGGAAGATTTGGTTTCAAAGCGAAATGTAAAAGTGAAATGTAAAAATATTTGGTAATATTTTGGATTTAAACCCAATGTTAATTTGTTAAGAAAATTTCTATGTTTAATATAAGCAAGTTTATATTCATTTCTTATTTATTTGGTTCCACAGTGTTTGCTGATTTTCAATATTTTATTTAAGCTTTATTTATAAAATGTATTTGTTGTTTTATATTACAGTACGGTGTATGCCATGTTTATTCGTTTTGTTAATAGCCGTCTTATTTGTTTAATATAAGCGAATTTGTCATTGTACTGTTTTGTTGTTGTGTTTTTCATTAAGAATAGTAACGAACCCACCATTCAAGCAGTCGCCGCGCCTGAATTGCCGCTGATTCGAAAGTGAAATGTACCTGTGCATATTCAGAAACTATTTAAAAGCAATGGGGGAAAAGAGGGAAAAGCAACAACGACCTGTACTACATCCAGAACACAACCATAGATCATGCTTACACGTGTACATCAGCACCAGGCTGATGGATCAAGTGAAGCACATGCTTCCACACACAGGTTTTTAGGGCAGTAGTGTAGCTAGCAGGTGGGAGCAGCACACAGGTGAGCAAGGCAAATACAAAGCCAACAGGAAGTGACTCTGCATCTGCATATGCATATGGATGGAGGATGGAAGAATAACATTAAAAGCGAAGGCGTTTCAATGTGTAGTGTGGAAAGTTGATATTTGTTAACGGTCTTCTTGCAGGGGTGTTTGGTTGTCCAACAACAGTTGCGAATGTTGAAACGGTGTCTGTAGCCCCCACAATCTGCCGGCGCGGAGGCTCATGGTTTGCCAGTTTCGGCAGAGAGAGGAACTCTGGCACAAAGCTCTTCAACATCTCCGGTCATGTGAATAACCCCTGCACCGTGGAGGAGGAGATGTCTATTCCGTTGAAAGAGCTGATTGAGAGACATGCAGGTATGCTACATCTTTTGTACTCCTTATTAAGTATGACACACTCCTAACAGACACCTTGTAATGTATGCTGCACTGGGGTTCTTGTTCCACATGTCCTCCACAGGTCTCTGTGGGTTTCCTCCAACCTCCAAAAAACATGTAGGTAGGTGGATTGGCTATGCTAAATTACCCATAGGTAATGCTTTGGATGGTCTGGAGTCCCATCCAGGGTGTATTCCCACCTCATGCCTGGTATTCCTGGGATAAGCTCTGAATCCACAGCAACTCTGAGCTGTGAAATTATATATATTTAATTTCTTGAATCTTCCATTGGTAGATGCTTATTAAATGGCAGATCTCTTTAACATCACAAAGTTTGTAAACATCTGAAATCGTGTTCTCAGGGGCTTTACTGTAATTAAAGTCTTGTTGAGGACAAGACCACACCTGATCTGTTACATCTTGTGGTTGCTCAGTGACTCCATTTTTCCGATGCTTTATCTAGATAGCAACGTTAGTCATCTCGATAAAACGTTTGTGTGTCTGGCTTTGGCATTGCTGAAAAGGTACAGTTGAGTCAGCACTCTGTGGATTTGGATTTGTAACCTTAACCTCTGCTACAGGTGGCATCCGTGGAGGCTGGGATAACCTCTTGTGTGTGATCCCCGGTGGGTCGTCCACACCGCTCATTCCTAAACACGTGTGCGAAGATGTACCGATGGACTTTGACGGCCTCATACAGGCTCAGACTGGCCTGGGTACTGCAGCACTGATCGTCATGGACAAATCGGTGGGTGGTTATTGTTTAAAAAAAGTTCAAAGTAATGTGTAATGTGACCTCAGAACGACTGACTGCAGTATTCAGCAGATTGTAGACTTAAAAATTTGATTTGTATGCTTTATTATCCTGGCTATTGATTCTGATTAATTTTAAGGGAGAAGAAAAGCAGCAATGCTGCTTTCTTTGTAGGATAAAGAAGAGATAACAGAACCTATATGCACAATTACATGACAACAGTAATATTAATAGTGATTACAGTTTTTTTAAAAATGAATGCATTCCTTTTTTTTCTTGATTACCGGCTGTTATGATGAGAAACTGAATAAACCAATCAGTCTTGTGTGTTTCCTCACATATACAGTACATATCTGAAAGTTACTAGCCAGATAGCTACAAGGTTACAAATGGAGGTTTAATTCAGTAAGAGGAGGGGGGAGGGAGGGAGAGGTAGGGAGGGAGGGAGGGGTAGGGGGGGTTAGATCAAACCGTGTTTAAGTCTCTTAACAAACCGTGTTTGAAGAGAGCAATGTGCAAGCTTGTGCCTTTCAGAATGCTGAAACAAAGTCGTATCATCATAAAGGGTACAAAAATTGAAACTTGTTTTAATACAGACTGATGTCATCAGAGCTATTGCACGGCTGATTGAATTCTACAAGCATGAAAGCTGTGGCCAGTGCACCCCCTGCAGGGAAGGTAAGGAACTGCACATAAGTGTTGGTTTCTTGGGGAATGTGACACTATGTAATGAATAAAACATGACTGGGCATGCTGTTATAGGAAAATAATCAACACCAGGAAAGTGTGATACAGCCCAAAGTGGATTATTTACCTTTACCAGCTCATCCCTAGATGTTTTATTCCCTTTATATGACAGCGATTTGCCAAATTCAGTTTGCAACGTATTAGTGTCCGACATGTCATGTTTTTTTTTTAAACCATTTGTAGTTACATTTAATGTTGTGGAACATCCAAAAGACAAGTTTTTTTTCAGTCTTTGGACCTTATTTAAATATTAATATACTGTAATTATACATTTTCTCAGGAGTGGATTGGATGAATAAGATGATGTGGCGCTTCGTTAAGGGAGACGCACGTGCAGCGGAGATCGATATGATCTGGGAGCTCAGCAAACAGATTGAGGGTCACACCATTTGTGCTCTGGGTGATGGAGCTGCATGGCCCGTACAGGTACGTTACGGAGCATAATGTTTTAACACCTATACATAATCAGTACTACTTATACTGAATGTACTTTACTTTTAAATACGTTATTAATTGTTTTTATGAAATGATTTGTGTCCAGGGTTTGATCCGTCACTTCCGTCCCATTATGGAGAGCAGGATCTCAGAGTTCGAGCAGAAACAGCAAGCCCGGGCTTAATCTCAGCATCTCGTCGTTCCCCTTTTACCCTAAAATAAATCATTATTTAAGAATAAAAGTGTGTTCTCACTTATATCTGGACTGTCATCACCATCCAACTTGTGAAGCCTTTGCATCCAGTCTAAGAATAACTAATAAAGTTCTGTGCATTATTAGATTGAGCTGTTGTGCATGGAAAAGTGTCATAACTGTTTAAATATAAAGCTCTTATGTACTGTGGTGCATTATCTGTGTGTAGAGTTGAAATGAGTAGTGGATGTCACATTAAGTTACATTAATACACTTCAGCCTTCCTCAGTTACAACACAGGCAATGTTGATCTTTTTAAAATAAAGAATTCATGTTCCGTATAATCCAAAACTATTTTCCTTTCTAAATGGAAATGAGAGTAGAATGGAGCCAGTTTCCAGTCAGTCGCTATGCAGTGAAAACAAACGTACTACCAGCACTCCTTATCCTTCCTAAAGTCTGTGACAAAGTTCCTGGCACGTTCATCTTCCTTTGCTTTTTAAAAAATCTTTAAACGTATTGTTTAGCTTTTTTAAATGAATAAATAAATAAATAAAATTTTAATGGCAACGCCATAACTTAATTTCCATGTTCTTTTCCTCTAACAGTTTAAATTTAAAACTTGGCAAGCATTTAAAATATTAAAACATGTTATTCTTTTAACAGAACCTGAACTCATGGAATTAAATAAATAGATCAATTTAAAAAAGGAAGATGTTTATGTACACTATATGGCTAAAGGTACAGTAATGCTTGAAAGTTTGTAAATTTTCTATATTTCTGCATAAATATGAACTAAAACATCATCAGATTTTCACACAAGCGCTAAAAGATGATAGAGAACACAGTTAAACAAATAAGACAAAAATGTTGCACTCTGTCATTTATTTATTGAGAAAAATGATCCAATATTACATATCTGTGAGTGGTAAAAGTATGTGAAGCTCTAGGATTAACAGTTAATTTGAAGATGAAATTATAATCAGGTGTTTTCAATCAATGAGATGACAGTCAGGTTTGAGTGAGCGCCTTGTTTTACAACCCCAATTTCCAAAAAAGTTGGGACAGCGAAGGCCCCGTACAGTTGAAGAAATGCATAATAGATGAATGGGGGAAAATTCCGCTTGCTAAACTTAACAAACTGGTGTCTTCAGTGTCCAAAATCTTAAGTGTTATTAAAAGAAAAGGTGATGTTACACAGTGGTAAACTGTGATCAGATTTGAAGTGATTGTATATTTTCAAAAATAAATTCACAAAGTAAAACATCAAATAATGTGTTAATAAAGTATTTTTTATTTAGTACAGGGTGAACTGAATTTTCAAATGACTTTTTTTCCCTTACTGTTCCAACTTTTTTGGAATTGGGGTTGTATGTAAAGAACAGGACTCTATCAGTCTGATCTTTACCACCCATGTTTGTGGAAGTGGATCATGGCATGAACAAAGGAGATTTCTGAGGACCTCAGAAAAAGAGTTGTTGAAACTCATCTCTAAGGTGTTCAGACTCCACCAATCCACAGTCAGACAGATTGTGTAAAGATGACGGAAATTCAAGACCATTGTTACCCTCTCCAGGAGTGGAGACCAACAAAGATCACTCCAAGAACAAGACGTGTAATAGTCTGCAAGGTCACAAAGCAACCCAGGGTAACTTCTTAGCAACTAAAGGCTTCTCTCACATTGGTTAATGTTAATGTTCACTGCTGCCCTTCTGCAGTTTGCTAAAGATCACGATGACAAGCCAGAAGGCTATTGGAAAAATGTTTTGTGGACGGATGAGAATAAAATAGATATTTTTATTTAAATGTGAAGTGTTATGTTTGTAGAAAGGAAATAATATTTTGTCTCATTTGTTTAATTGGGTTCTCTATCTACTTTTAGGACATTCAAGCACTACTGTACAGGAGCTCTAATGGGATATGAACAATTTTATCACTAATTATAACATTGCTATGGCAGAGGCTGATTAAATTAAATCCATCCCGCTACATGTACAATACAGAACCAAATTCATGTTTCCAATTAAGAAGTTGCTCTTCTAACAGAGTTAGAGTTGTTTAGAAGGGCAAGGCATAATCACACAAGGAGGCGTAAGCTTTTATTATAATAGACCTTGTACGCCTTTCAGCTACTGCACTGATGTCCTCGGATCAGTTACTGTCTTAGTACTCTTGAATTTCTGTTCAGTATGGGAGGGGGGAGTCCTGGAGCAATAATTAGGGGCAACACTCTGTGTTCCTGTCTTTCTGTTTCCTCAACCCGTAAACTCCATCATCTAAGCCCCTGCTCTCTAACTGCCTGCTAGTGTAAACAGAGTATGTCCATAAATCCTTATTGAAAGAAGAGAAGCAGATGCTGATGGGATGTATATAACACAGGTGAGTTAGTATTAAGGTTGCTGAAACCGAGTACAAGTTTAACTAATAATAATAGGACAATTCTAAAGACATGAACACAGCAAAGGTCTTTTAAATGTGCTTAAAGATGATGTAGTGAAGGATTTTGCTTTTGATTACGTCTATATTTTTTTTTTGGGGGGGGGGGGGGGGGGCACTTTGGGGGATCATCCATCCATCCATCCATCTTCTACCGCTTACTCCTTCTTCAGGGTCACGGGGATACCTGGAGCCTATCCCAGGGAGCATCGGGCACAAGGCGGGGTACACCCTGGACAGGGTGCCAGTCCATCGCAGGGCACAACTTTGGGGGATCATTAAGACTTTATTTATTTTATTTCATTCATGTTTTCACATGTGTTGTACTTTGTATTTAAAGGTTAGTATGGTTGAGTGGACATAAGACGGAGCAGTAGACAAGACAAGACAGTAGATGTGATTGGGATATGGTACTTATCAACGCAATGGGTTGGGGGGTATGGGGAGGGAAAGATGTTAGCTGAGTTAATTAATATGTATAACAACTTTGGATTCTGTGAATGTTATATGCATGTATGTGTATTTAGTTACGCGTATTTGTGAGCATCCTGTTTGAGATGTGTGGTATGGCTTTGATTATGTGGGTGGTCTGTAGAAGCTGTATTGTTGGCTATTGCAAGTTGATTCTCTGGTGTATGTAGGTGATCAGTGAGTCAGAGAGTTTTTCCATTGTTATGTAGTCGATTATTAGGGTTTTCCAATGTGTGATATTCATGTTCTTTGATTTCCAATTTCTTAGTATGGTTTTCTTGCCGACGGTTAGCGCTGTAAGGAGGACTATTGTGTTTTCCTTTGTAATGTTGATCCCAGATATATCTCCAATTAGGCTAAGTAAAGGGGAAAGTGGGATGGTGCTATTTAGAAAACAAGATATTTCCTCAGTAATTTGTTTCCAGAAGTGCTTAACTGGTGTGCAGTCCCATATGGCATGTATGTAATCGTCTGGTTTATTTTGTCTGATGTCTGATTCCCCAAATCCCATTTTCTACATCCTGTATCCTGTATTTTCTATGACCTGTATAATGAGTTATATGGATTATTTTACATTGTATCAGGTGCGGATTAGTGTAATTAACTATGAGGGACATGTTTTGTAATATCTGTCACCATAAGTCTTCTCTAGGTGTGACTGCTGAGTCGTCTTCCCATTTTTTACAAGGTATGATAATTGAGGAGCTGAATTTGGATATTGTTTTATATATTTTGGACTTTAGTTGATGGCGATATAGTTAGTAGTTCTGATACTAATGGGGGGGGGTCTAATGCATTGTCTTTTAGGTGGATTTTAGAGCAGATAATGGATTTAAGTTGAAGAAATTCAAGGAAATGTTTATTTTCTAGTCCATGCTTTTCGGCTAGATGTGGGGTTGATAAAAAGGTGTTGTTTTGACATATGTGTGTAAGGTGTGTAATGCCTTTTTCTACTTATGTGGAAATGTTTGTTATCTTCTCTGTGTTTGTGAAGTCAGGGTTATGCCATATGGCAGTGTGTTCGGCTAGTTGCAGTGGTGAATGAATAATTCGATAAAATTTCCACCAAGCTGTTAAAGTTGCGACAATTGTTGGACTTTTGAAGCAGGAGTGGCGTTTGATAGCTGTACTGATGAAGGGTAAGTCTGAGATACTGATTTTATTGCATAGTGCCTGTTCTGTATCTAACCAACTCTCATTTATCTGACTGGGCTTTATCCATTTAATTATATATTGGATTTGGTTAGTGAGGTAATATTGTTGAAAGATTGGGGCATCAAGTCCTCCCTGAAATTTCGGTCATTTCAGGTTTGTTTTTCCAATAAAATTGAGTGATTCAGAAGTTGAGTGATTTGAACCAAGTAATTAATTAATTACTTGGTAATATCGTATTTTTTATGGATGCTATCCATAAAAGAGGGAGGGTTTCATTTATGTTGTTCAATAAAGGGTTAAAATTGCGGGTATGCAGGTCTGACAGCTTGGTGGATATTTTGACACCAAGATAAGTGATGTAGTCAGTGCTTATGGGGATAAGTAGAGATTGTACTGTAGTTTCGGGGAGTTTCATGTTGAGAGGGAGCATAGATGATTTGTTCCACTTAATTGAGTAAATGGAAAGTTTGGAATATTTTTCGACTGCATGAAGTTTCTTGCGTTGATTCTATAGGTTTTTGTAAGAAGAGTACGATATTGTCAGCATATAAGCGGATTTTGTGTTGTGTGCTGTCTGGATCCCATTAAATTTTACATTTTGTCTTATTGCTGCGGCTAATGGTTCTATAAAAATGGCAAATAGGGATGCATCCTTGTCTAGTGCCTCTACTTGCCTGGATAGATACTGGAAAGATAGATAGATAGATAGATAGATAGATAGATAGATAGATATTAATATAAAGGTTGACTTCGTTATAAGAGAATGTGAGTAGACATAATTCTATAGTCTGAGTTAATTGTGTGTGTGTGTGTGTGGGGGGGGGGGGTCAGAGTTTTTAGTATAACCACGGGGTCACGTTTTTATCTCGGTAAAACATGTCCGTCTATCAAAGTGCTGCTCTTCTTCCTTCCTTTATCATTTCTCTTCTTATGTTTAGTACTTTCTGATTAGTAGTAGTTTCTTTCTTCTGATTATTATGATTTCCGGTGGAAACTGGTCATTCATTCCAAAGTCTGTACCTCGTACCTATCTTCCTTTACTCGTGATAAGTCCTTGTGTTTATACCGCTCTACTTTTGCGGTGAAATGCTATATTTGTTGCTGATTCTGTGAGATTTTTAGTTTATTGGTAATGAAGTGCTTCATTGTGTTTTCTGGGAATCCTGACAAAAACGATATAGTCCCTCATGCTGCGCGCTTGTAGATCCAGTATGAGTTCTTTCATTTGTTCGTTGTTTCCTAGGTTACTGGTGAGAGCTGTGTGGTAAATTACTAACGGATAGGAGTCGTGTTTTATTGATTTTTTGCCTTGTTATCGCTGGGACTTCTTTCCAAAAACGTTCACGTTTTGCCTGGAGTTCTCTGTGTAGTACTTCAGCCAGAGAAAGAAATTTGGTGGTCTTCGGCTTGTTCCGGTGAGCTGGATGGACCTGCACACTTGTGGGTAGGTGTTGTGGCGTGTTTATGTTTATGTTGACATGGGTGTAGTAGTAGTGGTCGATATGTTGACTTGACGTTGGACGGTCGATATTCGCAAATTAAGGGACCGTCTCTAATGTTACATATGACATTGTTAAACACGTTTCTAACTTCAATAGCATTTGCAGAGAATGACTTACAGTCATAAAACCAACTGTAAAGTGTTCATGTGGGTGTCAGGTATGATGCACACCTTTTAGATTTTTGATATTTAATAAAATAAACTATCAAATCATATGTAGACTTTGCTATGTATTTCACTACTGAATGGACTCGTACACAAAATATACCATAATTTAAGTCACACAACCAACTGTAAAGTGTTCATGTAGGTGTCAAGTATGATGCACACCTTTTAGATTAAAAAAAAATATTTATATAAAATCCCTTTTATTTTATATTTATTAAAGCTACCACTGTCGTTTTCATACACACTTGGCTTGTGCAAATTCTTATAAATTTACAATAAGATGTAAGCCTGTGTTGGATAAAAATGTCTGAAACGTTAAATTAATTATAGTGATGATATAGTAATAGTTTTATGATGTTTCTGTGTTGGACTACTATGAAAATGTATGCTCTGTGATATACATAATATTGGCTATTGAAATGAACCCTATTAACATGTTCTATCACTTCCTCCTTCTATTGCTTTTATTTTCATTTGTGCTCCTAATTGGGCTGCAGATCAGTAGACATTTCAGCTAATTACAGAGAAGCAGGATCACTTTCATGCCTCACCCCCCTTCCGGCCTCTAATTTTACATCAGTCCTCCAAACAGTAGCGGTATCCAGTCTGGAACAGTAGACTCTGTTTCCTACCAGACTTTGATCTTTGATGAGCAACTTTATTTCCTCCAAGGATCGCATTTCTTAGTACCATCTGGTCATTCCCTACACTGCTTCACTAGTTCCCCCTCCCTCTGGAGGTGTTGGTTGACTTGTTTTGGTGGACTGGATGTTTGCCCTGCCTGAGAACAAAAAACTACAGACCTTTGATCCAATATACTCATCACTATCCAACCTCCTGTTAAATTATTGATAAGAACTTAAGTGTCGTGGGGAGGTCGACCTACCGTGCTTTTATAGTGATGAGAGAGAGAAAGACTAGGAGTAGAGGAGTGTTGTGAATATGTATTAAGCAACCATAAGTAGGAGGTTGACTATCTCAAGTCAAGTCATATAGGTTTGTTTCATATAACATATAAACATATAAACATATAAATTATGTTTCTACAGGACCAAGGTTCAGCACATAATAGTTCACAAAACTACATAAAATGCAAATACACAACAGTGCAGAATAATATGTACAGGACAGTAAGTATAAAGGACATGGACTGTAATCCATTGTGTAGTGTAGCAGCAATAAGTGTAACACCAATCTTGGCAGCAGGGAAAGTGTGTAAAGTTGGGAGTTGGTAGAAAAAGACTTAGACACATATGAGATTCAAAATAATAAGTTTTATAAGAATGTGTGTCATCCATCCATCCATCCACCCATCCTGAAGTTGCCACTCCACAAAATAACTTTCCATTCCTGAATGCCATCACATACAGATTCCTATGCTAAGTACACTATATACCCAAACGTATATGGGAACCTGACCATTACACCCATATGTGGTTCTTCCTTAAACTGTTGCTACAAAGTTGGAAGCACACAACTGTATAGAATGTGTTTGTATGATGTAACATTACAATTTCCCTTCACTGGAACTAAGAGGCCCAAATCTGTTCCAGCATGACACAAAGTGTACTCCATGAAGACATGGTGTGTTAAGGTTGGAAGAAGGTGGAAGAACTTGAGTGTCCTGACCTCAACCCCACTGAACACCTTTGGGATGAACTGTAACTGGAGCCTCCTAGGACATCCCAACATCAGTGTCTCACCTCAACCTCACTAATGCCCTTGTAGTTGAATGAACACAAATCCCCACAGCCACGTCCCAAAATCTAGTGGAAAGTCTTCCCAGAAGAAAGAGTGGAGCTTATTATGACAGCAAAATGGGAACAACTCAGTATCAGTGTCCATGGTTTTGGAATGATGTGTTCAGTACTCAGGTATCCACATACTTTTGGCCATATAGTGTACTTGCCCTGTTTAAAAAACAACAGCAATCAAACAACAAAAGTCATGTTGCTGGACGCTTTAGGTATTTTTTTTTCCTTTACCAATGGTGTAACATTTTGTTTGTGTTGCTTCTTGCAATGATGTGTTTTGGTGCTGTAGCACACAAATTTCCCCTCAGGAATCAATAAAGTCCATCCATCCGTCCATCCATACACATATAATGCATCATGCATACATCACATACCCATTCCTATGCTATGTATATGTAATATGAGCTATTCTTTCTTTTCATGCAGGAGATCCTAATCGCTATGTCTCTCTTCCCCATAACTAACCCACAAATCAGTTTATGCTGAAGACTGGACTCTACAAATTGTAAAATTTTCCATATCAACAGAAATTTGACTTCATCCCTGATACACCGGTATCTTAGTAAAGCAACAAACAGAAGAAACACCATCACATGTATTCATAGCCAAGAGACGTTAACAAGGACTACAATATTGAAAACCAGCAATTGTTCTTCTACAGCTGATGCTTGACTGAGGTCCTGAGCGTCATTTCTACATCATGGACCATCCTGCACTGACACGATCCTCGTTAGAGATCGATGTGGATTTGGGATTTGCGCTCTTCTTCCTGTTTCTTCTCTGCCTCTTCTTGGTCATTACAGTCGTCCGCTGTGCCCAAACAGTGATAGACCCTTATGGCTCTATCCCCACCTCCACCTATCAGGAGGAGCAAATCAGTAACTGACGGTTGATTTGGCCCATCCCACGTGGTGAATACACTGCAGGGGTTGGGCCTGAGCTTTTGTGAGGACTATCTGTGAAAATGTGGAGTTTTGCTAATGGAGATCATGGTGCAAAACTAATAGTGTAAAAATAAGTTTTATATCACAATATGACAAATGAAAATGGTTATACAGTAGGTCTACTGTACAAGTCTTACCCCCTAAATGTTTTAATCTAAATTTTGTATTTGTAATTGTTTTGTCTTGTCTATTACTGTGTCAGTATAAAATTGCAAATTTAAAATGTCCACACCTTCATCTTTCAAAAAACAAATGAGTCAAAGTGACAAGTTCTGTAAGAAAATATCAATGCCAAAGATTGATTTGATTTAGTTTTTTTCTACTTTTGCACAGTTCTGCAGAAACTAATTATTTGGGCTATCACTGATTATGGCCTACTGTTCTTGGCTCATAAACCATAATATTTTTAGTTAATTTAATGGATATTAAAATGTTAAAACATAAAAAAGTTTTTTTTTTATATATCTTCATAACAATACATAACAATATTACCAGTCATTAAAAAAAGAAGAAAATTCAGTATCATTCACTTTCTATTTGTATAGTAATCAGTGGTCAAGAGAAATTTAGCAAAAATATAACATAATGCAGACTGTTAGAAACTATATAAACTCATCCTTACCGGACAGTTGAAGACTGAATAACGATTCTGAGGCTATCATGAGCACAGACTCACCAAAACTGTACAAGACTGGAAAAAGACCAGGTGATTTTTTCCCCCTAATCTTCAACTGTCCACTTTGGGTGAGTCTTTGCCCATGACGGCCTCGGATTCCTGTTCTTGGCTGATCAGAGTGGAAGCCAATGTGGTCATCTGTTGTTCTATTGTAGCCCATCTGCCTCAAGGTTTGATGTTTTGTCCATGCTGAGATGCTTTTCTGCTCACCACGGTTGTAAATGGTGATTATATCAGTTACTATAGCCTTACTGGCAGCTTGAACCAATCTGGCAATTTTCCTCTAACCTCTCATGTCAACAAGGTGTTTCCACCCACAGAACTGTCAATCACTCAATGTCCCCCCCCCCCCCCACCATTCTGTGTAAACTCTAGAGACTGTTGTGTGTGAAAATCCCACTAGATCAGCAGTTTCTGAAATACACAAACCAACCCATCTGACACCATGCCACGATCAAAGTCACAGAGATCACACTTTTCCACTATTCTGATGTTTGATGTGAATATTGACTGAAGCTCTTGACCTGTATCTACATGATTTTATGCTTTGTGCTGCTGCCACATAATTGAATAATTGGATTGTGAGTGTATATTTGGGAGAATATTTCCTGGGGTCTTTGTTTCTCTGCATCTTGTAAACTGTATGCCTTTTAATTATTCATGTCACTGTACATAACCTTGGTGCATGTACACAGTGTTGAGATTGTAACTTAATGAAATTTATGGAGCATTTTGTGAAAATGATTGATCAAGGTAACTGACAATGTCACAAAAGGAACATTAAAACCTGTACTGTTGAAAGGAATACTTACGTAATGAGCAATAAATGGAAAGATAAATAATGAGCAAAAGAGACAATACAGGTTATAAAAGGTCAGATAGCAAGCTTTTTCACATATTCCTAGCATTTCTAACATGAATCTTAGATTCATTAAACACACAGTTCTAAAATTACAAATTTAATGTAATTCCTTTGTTCATCATCAGTAACCACTTTATCCTGGTCAGGGTTGTGGTAGATCTGGAACCTATCCCAGGCGCACTACATGAGGTAGGAATACACCTTGGATGGGACAACAGTCCAGCGCAAGGCACAATGCAAACACATTGACACACTCATTCACACCTACTGGCATGATATTGGGAGGTGGAAGGAGAGAACCACAGAGAGAAACCCACATGGACCAGGCAAAAACATGTACAGAAATTCCACAGACAGTAAATTGAGCTCAGGATTGACCTGGGGTCTACAGCTGTGAGGCTGCACTGCTACCTGCGGCATATATATATATATATATGTGTGTGTGTGTGTGTGTGTGTGTGTGTGTGTGTATATATGTGTGTGTGTGTGTGTGTATATATATATATCCATCCTTTCATCCATCTTCTATACTGCTGGTATACATTATAATATACATTCTACACCCTGGACAAGCTGCCAATCCATTGCTGGGCACACTCACATACACATTCACACACCCATTCATACACTATGGACACTTTAGACATGCCAATCAGCCTACCATACATGTCTTTGGACTGTGGGAGGAAACCAGAGTATATATAGTTTTATTAAATAATTTCTTTAATTTTTATGGTGTACAAAATTACTGTTCTGTTAGCTCGCTTACTAGCAAAAAGTCTTAACTTTTTTTATTCTTTTTTATTTATTTATTTTTATTATTTATTTATTTATTTTTTTTAGGTGTGAACCGCACTCCAGCTTGGAAATGCTACTGATTGCATCAGTCATTATGTGACATAATTAAAAAAACAAACAATTAATTTGTGAAAATACTTTGCTTTTGTTGTGAAGTTATTTCCCCTGTATGTATCTTGCAGGATACAAACACTGGCCATGTTCTTCAGAATTTCAGATCTATCCTGCACAATAGTCCTGCAGAAAGTGTGTGTTTTAAATAGACCTGCAGGACATCAGCATATAATCCTGCATATAATTTTTTCTTTCACAGAATTCCTGCAGGTATTTCTACAGGAAAATGATCTGAATATCATGTTGAATATATTCCCGCAGGATTCCTGTAGGGTTTTTTTTTGTAAGGGTGCTACACCGTTCACCCAATTTGGACAGTAAATATTTATTATTTAATTTCAACTCCAATATGCTGTGACATTTATGACTCTGTGTGTGTCTGTGTGTGTATGACTGTTTGTATGTTTACATATGGCCGGCCCTCAGGTTTCTTGATGAGGTCTAACCTGGCCCCTTGTGTAAAAAGTTTAGACACCCATGGTGTAGTACAACTACTGAAGTTTGAAGGACTATTTTTCATCAAGTTGATTAAGCAAAAAACAAAAGAATGATTTCTTTCTTTAACTAGAGAGTATAAGTTTGATAAAGAATATTTAATGAGTGTCCAGCTGGAGCGATTCAAATCTTTATTCCACAAGGAATTGAACAGGTTTCTGTCTGTGTCTGTCTTCAACTAGCAACTCAGATATTAACACAGTAAGAATGTTTATATATGATGTGAATATTTGTTTTCTTGATTCATATGGTTGTATTTTATTTGTTTAGGCAGCACAGGCGGATTTAGAGCCTTTTGAGTGGGGCTCGACCTCTTTCTTCTCAGCACCCCTAAAATATTAGTGTCATAGCTCGAGCTATATATATATATATATATATATATATATATATATATATATA
This sequence comes from Ictalurus punctatus, assembly GCF_001660625.3. NCBI lineage: Eukaryota > Metazoa > Chordata > Actinopteri > Siluriformes > Ictaluridae > Ictalurus > Ictalurus punctatus. Next base: position 18,852,529 of record NC_030427.2, on the reverse strand, counting down.
TATATATATATATATATATATATATATATATATATATATATATTTATCTAGGTTATTCTTTAAACTTGAACTGGAATTGGAATAATATTACTGTGAATTAAACGATATTTATTACGACTTTAATTAAACCCGTTTTATTTAAGACTTCCGGTTCCGGTTATCTTAGCGGGCTAGCTTGTATTAAGTTGAATGTTCTTCTTTCCTGCCACTAGGTGTCTCTCTTTGTCTCTGGTCTGATTCTTCAATTTATTTGTTGGCCTAATAGGGTCACGTGTCGGCCATTTCCAGTCCTGCAGAGCAGGCTGTATTATTTGCTCTTGGCATAAATCTTTCTCCATCTGTTGTGTAAAACCTTTGGAGAAGCTTTGCGTGTAAGTTTTATTGTTCATTCTTGGAATTTAAAATTTTATGTGTATGTTTTTTTTTTGTTTTTTTTAAAGTTAATTTGTGGCTATTTTACAGTTTCTTAAGCAGCTCCATGTGCTCAATGCATATGGTCTCAGAGATCAGTTGTGTCTTCTGTAATCATTTTAATCTAATTAGTCATAATTGTAAGAGTTGAAGTGTGATTCACTGGCTAATGTGTATCACGTAAGCATAGTTATTTATATATTCTGTTCAGTTTCACAAAAACATAAGCAGATTAAGAGAAATTACATGAATGTGCTCAAGAAACTAAAGCAAAAGAACTTTGTCTTTGCTTGAGTGGTCATGTAAACGTTTGCTCTTCTCACTTTGTGGACAGAAGATCTACAGAGGAGCTCTGGATCCAGAGAAGTGTTTGGTTTCTGAGGCGGCGTCTTGTCAGGAGAACAACACACAAATGGAGGTGAAACTGTGAGTGAATGAAGTTAAATGTTTCTGAGATGAGTCTAGTTGTTTGCCCAGTGGTGTCCAGTGTCCCGTGTCCCTAACAAGCAGGTGATTGCAGACAAGCATTACTTCGGGAGTGGGTTGTTCAGTGTTTGCCACATGGTTTTGTGAGAATGTGGTGATGGACCTCCTGATCCTCCACACCCTCATAAGAAAACGTTATACATTTAAATGTTAAATGCATCAATCTGGTGCACTTTGAGAGCAAAATTAAGAGCCTAGCTCTACGAAGAACGTTGTACTCTTGTAAACAGTTTTGCGCTGTAGTAGTAATTTAATCATGAACACATTGGTTGTATAGATGTGAATGGTGATGAGACTGCAAAAAATTCACACCCGCAAAGAAAGTAGATTGAGTTTATTGCGCTTCACAAATAGTCAAAACACAAAATGGAGTGTGTTTTTGGTTTTCATGTATTCAGTTTATTTTGCATAATAACTTTTTATCAATCAAGTAATGGCTTTGTGGATCAGCACAGAAAGTGATGTATAAGGAATAGGGATGCATGACATAGCAGCAGCCACATCGGTATCGGCCGATAAATATTCATTTTTAATGTCACTGTTATCGCCCGCTTTAGAAGAGTTTATGCTAGAGAAGACGTGTGGGTTTTTCACGGTGGAAAAAGTGAGGTAATGCGAGGAGGCAGTAGAACAAAAAAAAGCTTCAATACAACTAATTTAATAAGTCATGTGAAGTTTTGCCATTCTGAAATTTATGGTTATGTGACCAAAGTCACTGCCAAACAACTGCGGTACCCATTACCAGTGCCGCCCTAGCACATGCACTTGGGAGCATGATGGTTCAGTGGAACATAATGAAAGAATTGGTGCATGTTGTGCTGTGAGATAATGCTTGAAATATTGCTAAGCGGGGCTCCAGGCAAAAAAAAAGTTATCTAGCAGCCTTTGGCTCCTAAACCCAAAATATTTAGGTGCTAAATCAAATTTTCAGGAGCCAAAATATAGTGATGACCTATGACCCTGCGATGGGTTGGCACCCTGTCCAGGGTGTACCCCGCCTTGTGCCCGATACTCCCTGGGATAGGCTCCAGGTTTCCCTGTGACCCTGAAAAGGATAAAGCAGTATAGAAGATGGATGGATGGATATGACATATCATTGTTAAATGGCTACCCCACACTGCCTTTTCTTTCCCCTCTGTACTGTCTGCCTTTGTTTACTCTGCCTCCCATAGTTTACACAGTGTATTCTTTACATACTCAATATGTGCAATGTTTACATTTATTCATTTAGCAGACGCTTTTATCCAAAGCGACTTACAAATGAGAAAATACAAGTAAAGCGATATATCAAGCAGAGAACAATACAAGTAGTGCTACCGTACAAGATCAATTAATTGAGTTCCAGAAGAAGCAAAGTGTGCAGAGTAGAGGTGTAAGTGACAGAGTAAAATTATTTATTTATTTATTTAATGGGTTGGTTAGGTGTTTATGGAACAGGTGGGTCTTTAGCTGTTTTTGAAGATGGTGAGATATTCTGTGGTCTGAATTGAGGTTGGAAGTTCATTCCACCACTGAGGAACAGATAGTTTGAATGTTCTTGAAAGGGACCTTGAGCCGCGCTTAGTAGGTACTACTAAGGGTTGGTCATTGATCGATCGCAGATTGCGTGAGGGAACTTAAACCTTCAGGAGAGAGTTGAGGTAGGGGGGTGGTGTTCCAGACAAAGTCTTGGAGGTGAGCATCAAGGCCATAAATTTGATGCGGGCGGCTACAGGAAGCCAGTGGAGGGACATGAAGAGGGGTGTGACATGGGTTCTCTTGGGCTGGTTGAAGACGAGGCGTGCTGCTGCATTCTGAATCATTTGGAGGGGTTTGATGGAGCTGGCCGGGAGGCCCTAGAGTAGTGAGTTGCAGTAGTCCAGTTTTGAGACAGCAAGAGCCTGGACTAGTAGCTGTGTAGCCTGTTCGGTGAGGTAGGGTCTGATTTTTCTTGATATTGTACAGGATGAACCTACAGGACCGTGCAGTTGTTGAGATGTGGTTTGTAAAGGTCAAGTTGTCATCGAGAATCACCCCAAGCTTCCTGGCCGTCCTGGTTGGCTTGAGTGTGGTTGAACCGAGCTGTACAGTGAGGTTGTGGTTGATTGAGGGACAGGCTGGGAAGATGAGAAGGTCAGATTTTGCCAGGTTGAGCTTAAGGTGGTGTTCTCTCATCCAGACCGAGATGTCCGACAGGCAAGCAGAGATATGTGCAGAGATGGATGGATCGTCAGGCTGGAAGGACAAATAGAGCTGTCTGTCAACAGCATAGCAATGATATGAGAAGCCATGAGACTCAATCACCTGCCCTAGAGATGTAGTTTAGATAGAAAAGAGCAGTGGACCCAGAACTGACCACTGTGGAACGCCAGTGGTGAGTTGCTGAGTTTCAGAAATACCTCCCCTCCATGATACCTTGAAGGATCTCTCTGAGATAGGATTTCGCCCAGCACAGAACCGTTCCGGTGATGCCCAGGCTGGAGAGAGTTGACGGGAGGATCTGATGGTTCACAGTGTCGAAAGCAGCAGAGAGGTCGAGTAGGATGAGGACAGATGATCTAGAGGTTGCTCTTGCTTCAGTGACAGAAAGCAGAGCAGTCCCTGTGGAGTGATTGCTCTTGAAGCCAGACTGGTTGGTGTCCAGGAGGTATGTGTGAGAAAATTGGAGAGTTGATTAAAAAATGGCTCTTTCAAGAGTTTTGGAAAGAAAAGGGAGGAACGTTCAGTATATCATATTGAATCATATTACCGTACATACTTAAATGTCCAGCCATTTGTTTCTTTTTTTTTTCCACTTTTTTATTCAGCTATGTACAATTAGTTGTTTCCTGCTTTCCTCAGAGTCCGTATCTCCCATCACCACCATGTCAATGTTACTTGGCCAACCAGTGTAGTTAGGTCTGTGCCTTCTTTTGCTTGCAGACAACCAGCGCTTCACACTGGGCTCTGGGTCAAACTGGTCAAGTGAGAACTTGTCCTCTGTACTGATCCTCACTAAGTCTTCGTGTGTTTTAACACAAGGAACTGCGCACTTTTGACTTTATTCTATTCTGTGCTGAGAATCCTCTTTCGCAGGGTTTGGATGGGCAGGGAATTAGGGAGTCTGATATTTTTCGTTTGCGCATTTCGTTTTCTTGTCAGCTGGCTAACGTTAGTTAACTACGCAGTTAGCTAGCCTACATATAATGTATAAATTCCAATGAACTAAACCACATCAAACTATATTAAACACCTTTAATAAAGTTAACACTTCCAACTTTTTAACCTGATAAACGTGACGTTAAACCCGTTTCTGTTCAGCTATACAGCCGATGCTTCAACCACTGCAGGACAAGAGTGCAGAGTTTCTTTATTGGAAACCATACAGGAGTGCACGCGATAGGGCAGGTAGACGCAGGCGCAAGAGCAGACGAGAGTTCAGTAGCCTAACACGACGTATGCTAATTTCTATTTAATTTGTTTTTAAATTTTGTTTGTGGATAACAGTGGCGACTGGCAGAAAAAACATGGTCACAAAATTAAAAAGTTAGTCGCATTGGCAACCATTTTAGTCGCCATCCGGAACCCTGCTAAGGCCATGGAAGATTGTGGTTTGAACAGTCTTGGATGCATGGCTCAGGCTCTTCAGTTAACTTCTGAAAACTGAGCAGAGTTCAGTTCTGAGCAGAGTTTGGTATAACGCGTTACAAAGTTTTCTGTAGTCTAATTACATTTTCTGCTAATGCAGTAATGTAACTCATTACATTTTAAATTCATGTAATTTGATTGCTGATGTCAATACAATTACATTATAAATTTATTGTTAAGAAAACAATAAGTAAAATGCATTTTTAAAATAAATCACGGTTTTTGCCCCGAAGATTTTTCTTTAGCCCTGAATAATTCTCCACTTGGAGAAGTTTGTCACTACGTAATTGATGTCAGTAAAAGAAGAAGGTGGTGTTGTCATTTTATATCTTCAATGAACGGAGGCGAGACCAATCAGACTCAATTCTGCCAAACATCAGCTCACATTCAGTGTGAGGAAAAATTGAGATATGGCTTTTTTTTGTTTCTTTCTTTCAACCCCAGTAAAGGGGTTGAAACTGAAACATCCTCTGATGCTGAGCAGGAAAACAAGGTGTATATGTCTGAGTTCCAGTTTACGTGAACATGATATAAGCAGAGCGTAAGGAAAGATTATGTACTTTGCATGGCTCTGTAGCAGTAAATCCCTCCCCTTGGCTAGCGAAACCAAACTAGCCTAGTTAGAAAAGTTTTATATTTTATCGGTCTGGTAATTCTGCAAACCTTCAGTACGTTTACATGGCCTATAACAATCTGATATTAACCTGATTAAGGCAATACTCTGATTAAGAAACTACCATGTAAACAGCAATTTTTTTATTATCTTAATCCGATTAAGGTCATACTCTGACTAAACACAAATCGAATGAAGACATGTGGAGTATTCATGTTTTAGTCGCATTATCGACGTGTATTACAGATATGTGAACACTTTAATCACACTAACATCGTGTGGGAGTTTTCACTGCATTTTGCGACAGGACACGTACACACACGGCAGTGCTCAACCGTTTGACAGCAAGCAAGAGAGCACAGCTGCGTCCCCAACCGCGTACTTACCTACTATATAGTAAATGAAATGCATGTATCCCGGCTGATATGTAGAAGGTAATTATGTGGTTTTGGACGCAGCCCATGGCTTCAGTCAGTCATCTATTTGCACGTACAGCATGACAAATATTTAACCGCATTTGAAGCGTTCATAAAAATAAAAACACCCGAAACTGTATACGGTACCATAACAAAGACAGACTGTATGTTGATGCGTGAAATTCTGGAGGGAATGTCGGACGGCATGGCGCGGTGATGTAATGATGAGTGCCATTAATTGATCTATGTTCTATAACATGTAAAACAGGAACATGAAAGGAGTATTCTAAAAGCGACTCATGTAAACACCTTAAGCAGGATATTGTCTTATTCAGAATAAGGTCAATAATTAGATTACTGCTGTCCATGTAAACGTAGTCAGTGATAGCACCCGAGGCAAGTGTTAAGATAAATCCAATTTTTTCTGATCATGTCATACATTGACGTGTGATAAAATTACTGAAAGAACTGAGTGTCACTTTGTAGTGTATTTTTGTAGGTTTGATGGAATCTGAAAGTAATTAGTAATCTGATTACTTTTTACATGCAGTAATCAGTAATGTAGTTAGATTACAATTTAAAAGTGGTAATTAGTCATGTGTAGCGGTTTACTTTTTTTTTTTGAGTAACTTAACCAACACTGTTTCTGAGCCAGCGCAGCATCTCCGACTGTATGACGATGGGCAGAAAGATAGTTGGACAATTTAAACATTCTTAGCTCACCATTTACCGACTCGGAGAGATGCAGAGTTAGGATTGTCAAAAAGATGCTTCAACAAAGCACTCGGACACACATACTCGTATATATGATGTTGAGTTTATTAGAGCAGAAGCGGGGACTTGGTGCATAAGGGGTAGAATACAAGCTTTCCGAATTCCCTCGCAGTTAAGGTTTTAAAATAATAGCAGTTGTCCACTGTATGTTTGCATTTTGTTTTTTTAATCACACTCCCAAAAATGTATGACAAGGTTTAGGTTTATCGGCCAATATATTGGTTATCGACTTCAAAATATAAAGAATTATTGGTTATAAGCATCGTCCGAAATTTCCATATCGGTGCATCCCTAATAAGGGGAATCAAGATTTTATTCACAGCTCTAAAAAAGTCAGTAGAGAGGGCCTCAACACTAATAACTTTTAATTACAATTATTTAGTTTATCAATAAATTTGAAGAAAACAAAAACATGATTTGCAAAACAAATTAATCTAAAAAAAAGAGACAGGACAAGTTTTTTTCCCATAGCGCTGTATAACTTTTCAGAAAAGATTTTTCACATTTACTTGGTTCTTGGCTCCTTCATACCCATTTTATACCTTTTTTGTTCATTTGTTGTTTTTTTGGTTTTAAAGATCACCATTGTGGTGTTTTTTGGGAAAGTAACTCTAATCAATCAGCTACTGTAATGAAAACCAGCTAGTGCTTTGCATGTTTGCATTTCACACTCACTAGCTACTGAACACCTCTAAAGGTCTGATCCTTGATCCTGTCCTGCCACTCAGAAACTGTTAGGATTGAGTCTATAATGCTTATTGCACAGAAATGTCCAGAACATTATGGTAAATTATAAAATGTCTTGAAACACATTAGGCTAAATCACATAAACTCCAAAAGATTAATGAAGACGACTTCAGGTGATCATGACTTTCATATTTCATTTACATTTTATATATCCTTAAAATTATTAAACCAAACTGTTATCTGCAAACTGTAATATATTCACAAAGTGTAGATGCTCCAGTACTCAGAACATGACTTTTGTCCATTTCTACTGTATCTATTTAGAATTATTTGAAGATGAATTTCCTTTTTTTGTATTGCTTTCATGTAGAGCTGCAACACCTAATTGATAATAATTGATTATGAAAATCGTTGTCAACGAATCTCATTATCGATTAGTTGGTCTGTGCGTGGCACATTTACTCATTGTTACTTCTGTTCCGAAAACACGCTTTGGAGCGTAAATACTAAAGTTGTGTACTAAATGACTTACTATACACTTTCACTATGCACTCTGTACTCTACCTAGAGCAGTTTTTCTCAGCTGTGGGTCTGCGGACCCCTAGTGGTCAGTGGTGTAATTGCAGGGTATCTGTAGGAATGTGTTAAATGTTTAAATATTATGTGTATATATATTTTTGTTAAATGTATAAAACCATATTCAAATGAGATGTTTTAAAATGAATCATTTTGGTTATTCGCAAATATCACATTAGCTGAGCTGATGATCATTCATTGATTGGATTTATTTTAAATTTATTTACGAATGAAATTATAATTTGCAAAAACCTATGAGTGGTAGACAGGTTCAAGTGTTCCATTGATGCATAAAATAAACAAAAGAGAATTCATTGAATCAAATTAAATGGCATACCAACAATAAAATGTAAAAAAAAATCTTAATGTTTTGATTAAATTTTAATGTTAATATTATTAATGTTAAATATTAATAAGATAAAGCAACATACATAGAAATGACTGTTTAATATATAGCCTATCGTTGTTGTGGAGTGAGGGGATCCTTGTGGATTGTTCGAAATATGCTAGGGGTCCAAAGCTCACAAAAGGTTGAACTACTTGTCTAGTGTATGAATTTTAGAAAGGTAATATAGTCTCTAATTGAACACATTCGTTTTTTACTAACCTGAAAGTTTGCCCCCCCCCCCCCCCCATCTGATTGATTGAAAAAATTGACCAACTAATTGATTATGAAAATAGTCGTTAGTTGCAGCCCTACTTTCATGCTATATTGACAACACATTAAGACGAATGTTGCTGCCACCTCCCTATACCCTTTGTACTGGACTGTTGTTCATTTTGTTCTTGTATATTACTGTCAGTTTTAAGTTCCTCTGTATGCACATTTGTAACTACCTTACTTGGACTGATTAAACTGGATGGACAGTGAGTGGGTACAACAGTGCCTCTAAGAATTTTTTATGGTACAAGCTGTGAGTGCAAACAGCATAACATGTCATTGCTGATGAACTTGTCATCCTCCTGGACAAAATCAAACGCTAAACAAGCAAGAGCCACAGCATGACAAGAAATTCCAGCCACCCAGTCTACAGCCTGTAATATTACAGAAATGTCCAGAACCAGCTGGTCTTGGGACAGCTTTTTCCACCCTCACCACCTGCATATGATGATCATGCTACACCTTATCGGATCATGCTACACCTTATTTCCATTGCCTTGTTCACAACAGTACACTGCATTATCACACTACCAGCTGACACCCCACTCATCTTTTAGATTCTGTCCAGGAGAAAAAGCAACTCAGCTATAAAGCAGTAGACCACACAGTCTCTCAGAGCTGGGTCGCTGAGTGCAGAAGCACGTAGGGAGTACAAATCACCCATCGTGTGTTGCATCACCCTTCACAGAGTTCCAAACTGTCTCTGGAATCAACATCAGCACAAGAACTGCATCTCAGGAGCTTCATGAAATGGATTTCCATGGTCGAGTAGCTGCACCAAGCTTAAGATCACTACACGCAATACCAAATGTGTCTGGAGTGGTGTAAAGCACACGGTCACTGGACTCTGGAATGGTGGAAACGTGTTCTTTGGAGTGATGAATCACGCTTCACTATCTGGCAGTCTGATGGACGAATCTGGGTCTTGCGGATGCCGGGAGAACGTTACCTGCTGGACTGCATAGTGATAAGAGTAGTGTGGTGGTGGAGGAGGGATGATGGTGTGAGGCTGGTTTTCAGAGTTTGGGCCCCTTATTTCCAGTGAAGTGTAATGTAGCCTTAAAAGTAACGTCATATAAAGACATTGTTGACAAGTGTACACTTCCAACTTTATGGCAACAGTTTAGGGAAGAACCTTTCCTGTTCCTGCATAACAATGCCCCTGTGCACAAAGCCAGCTTCATAAAGACATGGTTTGATGAGGAACTCAAGTGACCTGTATGGAGCCCTGACCTCAACCCGACTGAACACTTTTGGGATGGACAATTATACTTTGCAGTATTTATTTTCTTCTATAATAAGTAAGAGTCAGAATGTGTTAAGCCCTTCCATTGGAAATGCTTGATGGGAATAATATGATTTTAAATATTGTCATCACAAAAGAGGGTGTGGTCTGCTTAAAACAGGAAGTCGAAAAATTATGTACACTTGGCTATTTTTTTTCAAAAGGGTGTAAAATTGTCATGAATAATTTATTCCATGTATTAATGATGCTTATATACAGATGTCCAACTAACAAATTTGTAATTAATTTAGTTTGTGTCGTGTGTGTGTGTGTATATATATATATATATATATATATATATATATAAACTAAATCATTTTCAAAAACATTACGTGGTATATTGGTATATACAGTGTTTATACTATAATAAGTGGAGAGATGGAAAGTTAAGGGATATAATGGATATATGAAACAATTGTTTTTAATTTTATTTATTTATTTTTTCTTTCTTTCTTTGTTTTAAATTTTTTAATTTTTTTAATTTTATTTATTTATTTATTTTTTTAAATGAAACCTCTCAGGGTTTTCCGTGTTTTTTCAGAGGGCTTACGTGTTGTCTGGGTTATGGAGTGGCGGTGGTTTGAGGGTTTGAATTAGGGATGCACTGAATGTTCGGCAAGAAAATAGCAAAAAAAGCATTTTCGGTCTTCGGCCGAGTAAGTGAAAAGGCCGAATAAATTTGACCGAACAATGACGTGTTTGGTGACGTGACCAAATAGCCTAGCAACCAGAGTGAGATGTGCGAATGTCACGATCTCGGCGCTACGTGAACGAGTGCTCAGCGAGCGCATGCTCTTCGGATGTTGACAACCGTGACATTGTTTACTGTGGACACGTGTGTTTGTTTTGTCATTGGTTGTTGTTCGGGGGTGTGGCTTTATCACCTTAGCGCTGATTATATTCGGGATATATACCGGTCGCATCCCTGTACACCTCGCGGAGTATTCTGTCACGTCGTGAGACGTAAGGGAGTAGAGTACGGAAGCAGGTGCAGGTAACGACGTATTTATTTAAGGGCAGGCAGACAAATCCAAATCGTAATCCAAAAAAAGTAGTCAAGACAGGCAAAGGGTTAGGCGATCGGCAAACGGGCATAAATGGGTCAAAGCAGGAATCAGAGTCGCGATCACAGAAAACAGGGTCAAAACACAAAACAAGAAACATGAGCTAGTACTATGGACTGGGAGTGTAAAAACCAGTGGGGACTAAATGAACTAATCTATAGTTTAAACTAACTAAATCTATCAAGGATCATAACATTAACAATGTATCTAACTATCCTATATCTACTGTAATACTCCGCGAGGTGTACAGGGATGCGAGCGGTATTTATCCCTAATATAATCAGCCGTATAGAACCATTTTTTGCACTCTTGTCAATGCACTTTTTTATGCACATTTTTGTTGTAGGTTACATTCTTTCAGCAGTCAGTTATAGGCCTAACATAGGCTATTCAAGGGGGGCTCAAAGATGACCACATAAATATTTTTATTTTACTAATTTATTTTGTTATATTGTGCCTTGTTGGTAGCCTATGCCTGCAAGAATGAAAAAAAATGTTCAGTGTTAAATAATTTGAAATTGTAGTTTTTGTAATTGATTTTTTTTTCTTTGAAAAGCAAGAGAAAATAGTAAAAAGCACGTTTTGACTATTGAATTTATGCAATGGTGAAAAAAATGGCAAAATAAATGGAAAAAACATGTTCGGTCTTCGGACAAGTTTTCGTTATATTCGCTTATGGCTTCGGCCAAGAATTTTCATTTCGGTGCATCCCTAGTTTGAAGTTATTCTAAGGAAATTAAGTTATTCATTTTTTTTTTTTCACTTTGATTTTTGTCCGTTATCCTTACCACATATTTGAAAGAAATCTGGTAACACACATTCTACTTATAGACAAATGTCTTCATTTGACCAAATAACATGTTGAAGTAAATATGTAATTATTTGAAAATGCAACCAAAGAACATAAATCAAGAAATTCTGTCTCCTTTAGTTCAACATTTATTTCCCCTGCAAACGTCACAGCCCTCTTTTGAACACTTATTTATCCTAAAATTAAAGAGAGTATTGACTGACTGACATACCTTACTCGACCTGTTCTATACCTGACTTCATCTGATTTACCTGCTTTTATATTGGGCTCTCTTCTAACAGTTTCTGTGTGAGTCTTGGACACACAATGGGTGGTGCTTTAACAAAGGTGACACACCATCCCATCAGGTGTTTTCAGTAGCCAGCTGTGGTGTTTGGTCCAGGCAGGTCAAACCCACTGGACCTAGGTGCAGCTGACTCCTGCTTTCCCTCAGCATTTTTCTGTCCCTCAACTTGATTGGGGTTTTCTCCATCTAAGAATCTGATATCTAAGGCAGTTAGTTTGTGGTCTAAGCAAAAACTGTGATCAGATAAATATGTACAGTAATTAATAGATATGTCTAACTGTGGCCATCTGACTTGGCACAGCTTAATTACCATGGCCTTTGATCAAAAAAGGATAAGATCTTTTTCATGATCTGTAAATCAAATGAACAGATTCAGGAACTCCTTATAAAGGAATCTTATCTTAATATAAGATTCAACAACTGAGACATAAACTGAACAAGTTTCAGACATTTGATGAACAGAAATGGAATAATGAGTCCCTGAACAAAGGGTCGGATCAATGTTAAAAGTAACAGTCAGTATGTGGTGGCCTCCCGCTGCTTTAAGTACTACAGTGCATCTCATCTTCATGGACTGCACCAGATTTGTCAGTTCTTGCTGTGAGATGGTACTCCACTCTTCTACCAAGGCATTCGCAAATTCTCGATCACGTCCAGGGCTGACACACGGTTACATGTAACTTTCCACTACAAGGATGATCGGCTGTCCTTCCTGTCTCCCTGTAGCACTTACTTGGGCATCTTACGTTACATACATTGCAGATTAATAAACTGCAGAGTAATAAACTGCAGTCCTCACGCCTCCCTGCAGCAGGCCTATGGCATGTTCACGCATGTGAGCAGGCACCCTAGGCATCTTCTGGTTTTTTTTCCAGAGTCAGTAGAAAGGTCACTTTAGTGTCCTAAGTTATTGTAGCTGTGACCTTAATAGCTTACCTCCTGTAAACCGTTAGTGTCTTAAGGACTGTTCCGCAAGTGCAATAATTGTTTATGGTTCATTGAACAAGCATAAACGTTAATTATTTTTACCAGTGGCCAAAAAATGGTATTTTTGTCTGTTTTGGGGGTACCTGTGTTCAATATTGATTGATTTGTTTTGTGATCCCACACACCAAAGTAGTGGTTAATGGTTCATTTGAAAGTAGACAAGACTTAGAATTAGTAGTTATTTCAAGTATTTCTTCTTTTACCTAGCCTACCTAGCGCAATATTGTCTCAGAAATAAAAAAAGAAACTAAACAAAAAAGGTTGTTTACTTTTAACACAAATGTTTCTATCTTCACAGAGAATGCTGTTATCAGCCCCATTCCTGGTCTCGAATATGCCCCAAGTACTTGTCCATTAACCACCAAAATATGAAGTTCTCTAACCACTAAAATTGTGTAAGGTTATCCAAATACGGGTAAAAATGTCTCAAAATGGCCCCAAATCCCTCCAAATGGCATAAAAACTCCCCAGATGGCACAAAGTCTTTAAAAATTGCAGACTTCTAGAAATGGCAAACATTTCTTTAAAAAAAAAAGGCACAAAATAACCTCCAAATGGCACAAGATGAAAACAAATGGCAATAACATGAACGTTATACAATGTGTAATTTCACACACAAAAAAAGTCTGTGTACTCATTGTTTATTAAAATAGCTCCAGAACCCTGTTAGCCAGCACTTTCACATAATATTCTATTCACATAATATAGGCATGCAGAAGGTGCCGTTTCCACCTCCTATGACATGGATGTGGGGTTGGATTTTAGGAGGCAAAAAAAATATTTAAAATCAGAAAAGTGTCAAATGGGAACTAGAAAATGGAGAACATGAACCGAAGTGCATATCATTTGAACAAGTAAAAGACTGTTTGAAAATCGTTCTGAATGATTGAGCTCTTTAACACTAGGATAAAGGTGATGCTATAACAGCAGAGATGAGCATAGCTTCGTACATAGAACACTTGTTCTTGGTGCAGTCAACTTACAGGTGGATAAACTTACAGGCTAAATTACATAAACTCCAAAAGATTAATGAAATAAAATACTAAAAATAATAAAAGACGACTTCAGGTGATCATGATCATGGCTTTCTTATTTCATTTACATTTTATATTTCCATAAAGTGTAGGTGCTCCATTACTCATAACATGACTTTTATCCATTTCTGCTATATCTGTTTAGAATAATTTGAAGATGAATTTCTATTTTGTATTACTTTCATGCTTTATTGACAACACATTAAGACGAGTGTTACTGCCACCTCCCTCTACCCTTTGTAGTGGACTGTTCATTTTGTTCTTGTATATTACTGTCAGTTTTAAGTTCCTCTGTATACACATTTCTAAGGACCTTACTTGGATAGTGAGTGGGTAAAACAGTGCCTCTAAGAATTTTTTTTTATGGCTTTGTGTGTGGTACAAACAGCTTAATATGTCATTGCTGATGAGCTTCTTATCCTACTGGACTAAATCAAACGCTAAACAAGCAAGAACTTGGAGGACTCCAGTGACAACCTGTGAAGCTCTGGTGAACTCCATGCCTAAGAGGGTAAAGGCAGGGCTGGAAATTAATGGTGGCCACATAAAATTTTGACACTTTGAGCCCAATTTGGAAATTTTCACTTGGGGGTGTACTCACTTTTGTTGCCAGCAGTTTAGACATTAATGGCTGTCTGAGTTATTTTGAGGGGACAGCAAATTTACACTGTGTAGTTAAAGGGCACAGACACACAGGAGGCCGTTTGTCAGGTGGTCAGGGAAGTTTGCTTTTATTTTCTTTGCCCTTTTAGGGGTGAGGAGGTGTGTGTGTGTGTGTGTGTGTGTGTGTGTGTGTGTGTGGGTTTGCGTGCGGCTGGCGTTGCAGAGTTCTTCCGGGGGTGTGTCTGAGCTTCGCGGAAGCGTGAGGGCTTTCTCGTGCTGTCAGGCAACGCCGCGTGTGTGTTCAGCGAGCAGTGGCCTCGTCGGGATCCGAGTCGTCTGGAAGAGAGAACAAACACGCACACACAGAGAGAGAGAGAGGGCGATTAGTAAATGCCAAAGTCAAACAAATGATGGGTATTGGGGAGAAGCGACGCGCACATGTCACGAGATACTTCTCTCTGGACGAGTGGAAGAGTGGCCTCTTATACTTTTCCCTCGTCTGCTGGAAGTTGGATTTTTCCGATCGGCGCACCAATCGCCGGCCGGAGGTGGGTCAGCGGCTTCACCCCACTGTCACGTGCTTTCTGGTCGCCGTTGGTTTTGACACGGGGCTGTCCCTTCTGTGCCTGCACGGTAGTCTGGGAAGGAGCAATACCTTGCACGCCAGCTTTCGGACTTTCGTTGCGACAACTGTTACACAAGCTGTAAACTCACATTCTGAAAGTGTCCTTTTTTTTTAGAGCAGATAAAATAAAAAAGGGAGTTCATATATATATCAGACTGCATGAATTTGTTGATGAAAACCATGTGCAGTAAAATAATAATATTTAAGGAGGTGACTCATCATGATATTGAATCATTGACAGGAAAATCGTATCGAATCATGAGACCAGTGAAGATTCACACCTCTATCAGAAACTACGGCCAAATTTGGGCAGATAACACCATGACCTTGAGGAAGAGGAAGAGGCAAAAGGTGATAAAACACAAAACTGAGGGAAATTTGTGCTGCTTTAGTTTGAATAAGTTATATTAATCCGTACTTCAAAGTAGTTCAAGCTTTGTTGACAAAATAACCCTTGTAAAGAGCTTCAACTATTAAGAATTTTCAACTGTTAAATAATTGCCAACTATTCTGCATGGTGAAGTAAATAATGTTAAAATGTTGTAAAATAAAACATGGAAAAAGTCCAAACGGGTGAATAAACGTGCACACACAGATCTACCAAATGAGCAATGTACTTACTTAGAATCCCATCGACTTAGGACTTGTCCAGGACTTCTTTCCCTTCTGGCACCTTTCCGTGTTTTCCAAATGGCACTGCGTTTTGGCACTCCTCTGCACTGAAGAATTCGTCAAAAAGAAGATGGAATAAGCGAAGGCAGTCCTTCCTTGCCTCTGCATGGATTGCAGCTAAGCAGGTAGAGGACAGAAAGAAGCCACTATCTGGATACAGCTCTTGCTTCCCAGATCTGGTTTTTGTAGCCATAACAGCAGCCTGGGGTTGTATCTGTTCAACTGTCTCCAGAAAGCACCTTAATGTCTCAAGTTGTTCACCTCCTGTAACACAGATGACTTATTACTTTACAGGAATACAGCAATGTTTAAGAAATCAAGAATAGGAAGGAACAACTACAAAATCCTAGGCTTCTATGGCATAAAATATATTTACTAAGTAGTTTATGGCTTTTAACTTTTAGCTTAAGCACTCAGTAACTCCCAAATGTCCATAATTAATTTATGGCACAAAATTTAGTAAAGCTAAAAAAAAGATATAAAACATGATTACAATCAAATATTCCACAATTATCCATTATTATTAATTTTACAGTGCTTGGGCATATTGAGTAGCACTTCAGGTTCCTTAGGTGAATATTGAAAAGACAAAAGGTGATAAAGGAACAATGAAATCTTGAAGCGACATAATTACACAACAGGGGGAAAAAAGTACTTACTGATACTAAATAGCACATCCTCTAGTTTCCCCTTCTCCTCCATTAATTTTGCAACCTCTGCCTGACATGCCTTGCATGGCTTCCATGCTCTGCCTTCTCTTAATTCAGTTCTCATACATGGTCATCCATATTCTGGTAGTGGATCAGACTCAATGATACAAGTATCTGCAGATGAGCCTGAGCTTGAAGAAATCTCAAATTCAGATATACTAGCTTGACTCTCCTCAGTATGAACAGCAGATGATCTCTTAGGTATAGTGGGACTGTACAACATTCTATGAAAGCTTTCTTTTACTGTTGTTATTTGGGGTTGTTGATTTCTGTTGCTGATCCAAATCCACCAAAACAGGCAGCTGTTGCAATTGGTCTGGAGGCCGGAGCTGTACAGTGTGAAGCTGGTGATGCTGTGGATACTTAGGATGGCTGTGGCAAAGTGTTGGTGGAGTGGTTGGATACTGGTGGAGAGACTGGGTGTATAGAGGCTTGTACTGTGGCCCGGGAGTTGAGACTGGTACTGTGGCCCAGAAGGTGGAGATGACTGGTTAGGTGGAGGCTGGTATTGTGGCCCAGGAGGTGAAGATGACTGGGTAGGTGGAGGGTTAATGACACTGTGCTCCACAGATTTTGGGTATTGCTGTGCAGAGGTGGACTGAACGGTTTGAGGCACCTCCTTTTTTTTTTTTTTTTTTTTTTTTTTTTTTTTTTTAAATTCAGTTCAGTTTTATTTGTATAGCACGTTTTACAATAGACATTGTCTCAAAGCAGCTTTACAGAAATATCAACATGGTATATAGATATTACAGATGTTCTTATTAATGTCCTCCTTTGAGCCCTTCTCGACATCCACTGTCTTGTTAGCTGTTCCAATGTAGTCCACTGTGGCATTGTAGAACTTGTTGTCAGACCATCTTGCTAGTACTACATCACCTGGCTTCAGATCTCTCAAGCAAGTAATGAGTGTATCATCTTTGCAAAAAATTTTAAAGGTCTGTGATGTTCTAACCAGAGTATCCATGGTCAAATGTCAAAAATACAAAAAGACCTGTAAATGAAGACTGAGTAAACAATAAGTACTAAGATATCATAACTTTAATTAAACATACTACAATATCTCCATTCATAAATGAATAAACTACTCAGAATAGTTTTGGGCAATGCGTAATGACATCTCAATGTCCAAAGTTAAATATCACAATGAACATGGTATCGGCCCAGGAGGTGAATGAGTAGTGTTGTTAAATTAATTATTTTGGTATTTGGATCGTCCCATGCCTCATAGAAATCACATGTGATAGTGACCACAACAACATTAAAAATACTCAGTGCTCAACTGCTGTTCCCTCTCCTGCTCTCCATTATCACTTCTGTGTTGACAAAATGACTATGGAGCTGGACCGAAAATGATATGAGTATGTACAGTTGCACAGTGGTTGGTTCTAGGCCTGTTTTATTTCAGTATTTGATAGTAAGGTTAAAATGATCTAATATGTTGAAAACCAAGTAGCTTTTTACTATATTTATAATTAATTCAGGCTACCAGGTAGGGTACACTTGACCCTAACCCTAGAAACTAAATACCAGTTAAGATTTTTATCATATCATCCAAAATAAGATTAGGAAAGATCAAGAAAGATTTATTACAGAAATAACAAAATTAAAACATGTGCAGTAAAATGACAATGATTCAGTTACCATCCTGGTCATGTTTGGGTGAGCTGTGGTCTGGTTCATAAAATCCTCATAATTTTTGGTTGGATGTGTGCTCTTTCGGGCATTTTTTTAATTTTTTTTTTTTTTTTTATTTCCTGCCTGGCATTCCATTCTGTGAAATACATAAAAGTACAGCACATGTAAATGGAAAAAAAAGGCAGTTCTAGGTTAATTTTGTCATTTTGTTACGTCTCAGAATTTGTGACACTTTGCTAAATTGAACCATTTTAGAACACTCAAGAAACGATAAACATGCTCAAATATACCTCCAAAATACCAAATTAAGACACCAATACTTTAAGGAACAGCCAAGAAAAATTCATGCTGTGATTGACATTTGGAGATTCCACAGTAAGAACTGCACTTTTAACTTCATACAAAAAAAAAATGAACATAAAGGTGTTTGTGTTTTATTAACATAGAGTATGCAAAGGGGACACCCTCAGGTACCCACACAACCCAGTTTCAGCGATTTGAAAATGACAGACAGTTTTTCCCTCACCAAAGTATCCTAACTTTGGAGCAATATTTAGCCCCCAACAACCTGCCTGGTCTAGTTTCATTTGATAGGTACCTTCACTGGCATCCTCGGTGAGGTTTATGAGGTTACCTTGGAGCTGTAGCTTAGAAGATGAGCCCCCTACACCCTCTGAAAGAGTAATACGGTCGAGGTCATGGGCATCCCCGCGGGTTTTAAGAGGTTCTCCCCTACCATGCTGCAGTAGCTAATAGTTAGCTAACATTTAAAAGTACATTGTGGTCAAGGTTTAAGGCTAACTAACCTTAGTATATGTGCACCAGATTCTTCAAAAGGTTTCAGAACACATATACATACCTTCTCATTACAAAATTACACTTAGCAAAGACTTAACTTACCTTCTTTTACGAGCTGGTGTTTCTCTCCTCCATTCCTTCTGGTGAACCAGGGTTCCCACATTCATGGAAAACCTGGAAGTATCAGGGATGGCTTAAAGATGTTATTTCCAGGCTTGACAAAGTCATGGTAATGAACAAAATCCTAAAAAGTCATGGAAACGTCTATAGTGAATACATGGTTTTAGTTATGATCAGCTCAGACATGCTAATAGTGCTCTGTGCAAGTGCCAACACAAATTACATAATGATCATTGGTGGAAATGCAGCAAATATAACCACAATTTTTGAGAGAGTCTTTTGCAACATCATTCATTTTGGGGTGAAAAAAAGTTTTTAAAAAAAGAAAGTAAAAATTTCTGGTAGGGAAAAGATTGCAGCAATCCCTGTCAACATAAATAACATCTGGCTCTGGCTCCTCAGCATTCCTGTAGCGCTTGATGATGCCTTGACCCAAGTCATCTAGACCAGCTCCCTCAACAGTTGTTAAGACACAGTACCAGACTTTACCGAATTCATTACCGATATTAGTCATCCATGTAGCCATGTCCACAACGTCGCCAGCAAGTTTTTTGGTGATCTACATGAATATGTAAGCATACAAATTGGTATAACAATCAGTGAAAATCAATTGAAGTTAACATATTTGCCTACACACACACCCACTTACCTTCTTTGTAGAATCAGGCTTCATGATTCTACCATATGTTGAGGTAATGACACCTTTCAACTCGTCAAGATGACCCAGGATCTCGTTGACGTGGCCTGTGTCAAACCACTGTGATAAATAGTTTCTGACTTGGTCAGGGCACTTCTCTTCTTGTGAAGCTCACAATCTGACAGGTAGTTTATGTTCCGTCTTGCCCACTCCTCACTATGAATCTCTTCAATTGCTTGCCGCAAGTAACTTGAGCTGTTTCCTACAGTTCTTGGCTTCAGCAAAGTTAGACATTTTCTGTCAAGAGCAAGCCGAGGGATGAGAACAGCCGGGAATTTGTTTCGATGGGAAGGATCTAGTTGCTTAAGAATCTCCGTACTCCAAGGGCAGACAGGAATCATACACTTACTGCAACGAGGACAGTCTGCTCCAATTAGGTCATGTCTGGAGTCAATATCAATGACTTCCCTCACTTCTATGTAGATTCCTGAGTGGTGCATCTTCCTGTTGCATTGCATGCATTTCAAAGGAATGCACCACATGTGCATTGGTACCCACAAAAACATGTGCTGTCTAAAGTAGCTATCTGGATCATGAGGTGAAGTTGTGGGCTTGCAAGGTCAGGGTGGATGAAACCAGTTGTGTGAAAACTGCTGTGTCAGCTGTCCGTTGCTGTCATAAAGACACTATGCTATCCACTTCTGGTCTGATGGTTTAATTACTCTACAGAATTGCTTGGGGAGAAAACTCACCCAATTTATTTCTGGAGGCCTCAGGATAAAGGGTGTTGTGGATGGTGTGTGGGGTACATTTTGCGCAGCTCCTTGCCACTCTTGGGTGTAAATGTGTTTTTGTGCGTCAGCAGCAACTGATATATGTGCTTGGGCAGCTACAGGATGAATCACAAATGATGTGGGAGGAGCTGTAGTTGGATCCACAGTTTTTCTGCCTTGGTCTGCAAAACTACTCAAAAGATGGTCATTTTCATTGTGCTGAAGCAGTCCAACTGCACCCCAGACCTTTGCACCACAATGGTCACAACGCTCTTGGGCATGGTAGTCCGACAGGTGTTCGGTGTAATCCTCCACATCGACTTCTTTGCTACATTGACCGCACTCGATTACATTAGACTCATTAGCCCGCGTACTGGTCTGTGAAACCGACTGCTTTCCTATACTGGACTGTGGACCTGGCTGCTTAGGCTGACTCCCTGGAATGACTCCCTGGACTGTGGCTTTCGCTGCTGAGCAGACTGGAAAAAGTGTTAGTGTTTCCTTAGTTCTGAAAATATTTCCAGTGTTTCAAACATTATTCCTTTTTTTAATTGACACAATACAAACATAAATAATGAACTAGTTTCTGTTATGAAAATGTACATATTGGAAGAAATATAGTAATATTACAGTTGTATGGCAATGGTCACCAGTGCAGGTAAAATGATCACGTTTATCATTACACACCTTATGATAACCGCATTTGCAAGGGATTCTTTTCCCAAAGGAGTCGTAAATACAGGTCTGGTTGTGTGATGGACAGTTATCAGTCCAGTGCAACACATCATTTCACTTCTTTGTTCCTGGATTCTTGCCCGTTGTAAAGTGGTACTTCCCTTGAGCGTACTTGCACAGGATGTCATACCAGTACACGTCAGGTTTACCAGTCTTAGTCATGTCTACAAATTTTGAAACAAAATTTGACTTTTATCTAATGTACATGCATACTTCAAGGCCTGTGTTCTTTGCGACAGTCAACAAACAGGTAATAATGGAGAGATCCAGGCACTGGCACACAGACGAGGAAATTTAAAAATGTTTGGCAAGATGATTTTTTTTTTTTTTAATTCACTGAAATCAATTCAAAGGCACTGTGTCTAGTTTGCAAGCAGTCAGTTGCTGTTTTGAAAGAGTACGATATCTGTCGCCATTATGAAACAAAACATTCTTCAGCTTTCTCAAAGTACTGCTGCGAGGTGCAAAAACAGAAGGCTAACGAGCTAGTTGCTAAACTTCGAGCTGAGCAGAGCGTGCTGCTGCATCCGTCATCAGCTCAACAAAGTGCCACACGGGCCAGCTATCAGATTTCCGCACGAATTGCTAAAAGTGGAAGAGCCTTCGCTTCTGGAGAGTTTGTCAAAGAGTGCCTTGCAGTGGCTGCAGAAGCAGTGTGCCTTTCTCAGATATGCATGTTTTCGCAAATCAGCTTGTCAAGGAATACTGTTACCCGACGCATAGAGGACATGGCCCAAACAACGGCGAGCAAATCAAGGCAAAAGCAACTGCTTTTTCTGCCTTTTCAATAGCTTGTGACGAGAGCACTGATGTATCTGATTCCGCACAGCCGTTGGTATTTCTGCGTGGAGTAAATGACAATTTTGAAGGGACTCGAACTGTCTGGCATCGAGACTCTTTCTGGTACTACTAAAGGAGAGGACCTATTTTTTGCTTTTGAGGGTGTTAAAAAAGAATGAATTAAAGTGGAAGAATATGGCTGGCATTACAACTGATGGAGCCCCGGCGATGGTAGGGAGGAAATCTGGCCTTGCTACGTTGGTGTCTCATAAAGTGAGTGTGTGTGTGTGTGTGTGTGTGTGTGTGTGGGGGAGGACAGCTATGTGCCAAATCCACCGGGCTTGTGGATGTGATGCGTGATGTCGTCAAAATTGTGAATGGTATATGCTCCAAGGCGCTCTCTCACCGGCAGTTCAAGGTACTGTTGGATGAGATGGATGCACAATATGTTGATGTGATGTACCACCAGGAGGTTAGATGTCTGAGCCTAGGAAAAGTTCTCAGGAGATTTTTTTTGATCTGCGTGATGAGATCAGAGCTTTCCAGGAAAGCAAGATTGGTAGTATTCAAGTGCCCACGAATAAGAAATGTCTTTCTGACCTGGCCTTCCTTGTGGACGTCACAGAGCTGCTCAATGTTTTAAATGTTCAGCTCCAGGGAAAAGACCTGATTATCACCCAGCTTTTTGATCATGTCAGAGCCTTCAAAACAAAAATTACTGCTGCTCAGAAGACATCTCTCAGCAGGTAACATTCACAATTATTATATTCACAATAGTTTTATGTGCAGTTATTATTATTCTTAATACTTATGTTTAGTTTGCATTTATATCCAGTTGTCAGCTTTGGTATTTTTTGTTAATCAAGCTGATATTTGTGTCAGAGTTCTCTTACATTATCATGTATTAATTTCCTTGTTTTGTCTGTTATTTATTCTTTTTGCCTCCCTCTGTTTTTACATGCCTGCTTTTCTCTTCTTTCACTCCCAGTCTCGCACTGTTCCTCTCTCTCATCCCCCACATTCACGAAATGTAGCCCATTTTCCATGTTTTAGAGAGACAGGCATGATGAAAGAGAATGTACCCGAGTATGATGCTGTTCTCAGGAGCCTTATCCAGAGTTTGTCAGTCACTATGAGGACTTCAGACACGATGCTACTGACTTTGAGTTGTTTGCTCAACCCTTCACCATCAGTGTGGACACAGTCAGTGGTGATCCTCAGATGGAACTAATTGAGCTTTAGTGTGATTCAGAACTCAAACACAAGTTCGGGTCCCTTCCTCTGACAGACTTCTACAAATCCGTCCCAGGAAACAGGTACCCAAAGATGTGCAAACAAGTGATGCTGTCTCTGTTTGGCAGTACCTACCTCTGTGAACAGACTTTCAGTCTGATGAACTTGAACAAGTGTAAACTGAGAAGCAAACTATCTGACTCTCACCTGCATAATATCCTGACTTTATCAGTAAGTCAGCTGTAGCCCAATTTGGAAAAACTTTTGAAAAATAAGGACCAGCTTCATTTCTCTCATTAGAGGTAACTGATATTGCAGGGATATGGTTGTATTGCTTATAACTTGAATAGTTGTATTAGGCATTGAACATGTTGTACTATAAATGGGATTGTTTCTATATTTGCATTATGCTATAAGTTTCATTGAACTATAAACTCTGAAAATGAAACTGCATAAGTTAAGCAGATTACAAACTAATGTTTCCTATTTATTTAATTATTTGAAAATATTATGAAATCATAAATGAGGAGAATCATGTCAACTTTAATTTTAATATAATACAGTTTGGTATAATGCAACCTTAACTCACGGCCCTCAATCAAGTTTGATTTTTGGCCCTTCATAGGAAAAAGTTTGGGCACCTCTGTTCTACAGTAAGCAGCTGTTGAAGTGTAATAGTCCTAATCACACGATAGTGTGTGCTGGAGTTTTGTAAAGAAGTGTGGAAAAAATTCCCTCCAGCGAGATGACACTGATCCTTTCTTTGTGTGAGCGATCTTTACATAAGGAATAACACAAGGCAGACCATGCTGTTATACAAATGACTGTTTTTCCTTTTCATAAAACGTGTAAAAAGAAGTGCTGTATATGTGCATTTACAAATATTTACTGCATTTTATGTTGTAATTTAAGACTTTTCATCCCAGTAGGAAATTTTCTGCCAACAGTTCTAGATCTGTAAAACAACACAGTATAAAAACAAGCAACAATAAAGTAAATAAATTAAGTAAAAAAAAAAAGTGTTATTATATGTCCAAGTGTGTCGGTTATAAGTGAGCAGACTATGATGTCAGAGTACAAAACGTGACAAGTGTATAAAGTGA
The DNA here is from genome assembly GCF_001660625.3 of Ictalurus punctatus. Taxonomy (NCBI): domain Eukaryota; kingdom Metazoa; phylum Chordata; class Actinopteri; order Siluriformes; family Ictaluridae; genus Ictalurus; species Ictalurus punctatus. The sequence continues at coordinate 18,828,408 of NC_030427.2, read as the reverse complement.
CTCTTTAATATTGTATTATAATACATGTATTGTTGTCTGTTTAACTTTCTGAAAGGAAATTCTCTTATCATGTACTCTCTTATATTATGAACGGCTATCAAATACCTATGATGAATGTAATCATTTAATTACCTTGTATTCATTTAATTACCTCTTTAAATAAGCTGCTCAAATGCTATCCTTGATTATACCATATACTTGAAATACACCTGTATTTGTGTCAACATGACACAGGACTTATTTTGTATTATGACTAGGTGCTGTGTGTTTTTTTGTTTCAGTCTGTCTGACACATGGACCAGTAGAAACCGTCCAAGCACTGCTGTTATCAGTGTATAAATACTTTTGGTTTGCATGAATAAAGTGGGATGTCTTTATGAGCATGCAAGAAGTCAGTGTGTATTCATTTTGGACCCCCCAGGCCTGAACGCTCCACGGTAAACCACACTTTCTATAAGTTAATAGAAGTTAATGGTAAAACACCATGCTGAAATGCACAATTATAAATAAATTTCCTTTCTGTACGGAAGTAAAATAGTGACATGTCTTTCAAACAAAAAAGCATGTTGAATTGCACTAGTCGGTGGAAAAAAGCCTTGTTCTTGCATTTGAAGGAATTGTATTTACAGCGCTTGCATTTTTAGGGGCTACAATTCAAATTGCTTGTATATTTAAGCTGTGAATATTTTAAATTGGGAATATTTCACAATTTGGAAATAATTTAATTATTAAACGTTGAATAATCAATATTCACCTTCCAAAGTTTGCTTCCAAAGTATTCAGTTTGTTAAAAAAAAAAAAAAAAACCCTATAATATTTAAGTTACATTTCAGTCCATTTAAATTCACTTTAAAATTCGCTTCCACAAATTCAGCGGTTCAAATTCAGCTGTATAGTCAACATTGCACATCTGGGAATTGCAAGAAAAGCAGTAGAGTGCTGATGCATAACCTGTTGCAAGTCCATGTCCTCCAGCAGGCAGTACAAGCAGGTGTGGACAAAGACCAAAGCAACAGGTAGAGCGAGACCTTCACAATTTTTTATTTGAAAAAAATGGACCAAGTGATAACGTGCTTGTACTAGTACCAGTTATGATTCTCATGCCCAGTATATATGCAAAAATGCTGATTAAGACAGGAAAGCAGCATTTTTATGTTTAGATTCAAAGTCTGACTGGTTACTCTTTACCCCCGTGTACATGTCAGCAGATTTCTCAATTTACATTTATGGCATTGGGCAGATGCCCTTATCCTTATATAGTAAAGTGTATATATAAACGTTATTCCCCTTGATGCTGATTTAAAGAACGAACATTACATCTGAGGAATGTTCTCAGCGGAGAGCAAAATATGTGTTCCTCAGATTTAATGTTTGTTCTTTAAATCGGGGTTGTGGATTGGTGGTTGTTATATCACCTTTGCTATATAAGGATAAGGGCGTCTGCCAAATGCTGTACATGTAAATGGAGAAAGCCACTTACAGGGGTAAAGAACAACCGCTAAGACACTGAACATGAAAGTAAACGCTGCTTTTGTGTCTATCAGCTTTTTTGCATATATTATGTCTTTGTGTGATTATACAGGGTTTTTGTCTTGAGATCATTGGCAGTGTTGCATTTTACATAGAGCCTTTAAGGATTCTCCCAAAGGGACATGAAAAGACTCTAGTTTAAAATGGATTTTCTTCAAAAGTTGACAGTAAAATGTGCTCCAATTTCATACGGTCTGCTGGTGGCAACTATAAGCCATGGAATATCTCCTAACTCAAGCCCAAATTCACTCAATATTGATGACAAAATGGCCAGAATTAAGTTTGGGAACAGGACTGGATCTGGATCCGTGCTAATTACAGCTCTAAAGTATAGAAGGTTATATAGTAGTAACATGGTGTAACAGACTGTATACACCTGTAACATGGTGTAAAGCCAAGTTCTATTATGTAATTTTGAAATAGTTGAGCATTAAAATATTTCAATATTTGACCCACCGGACAAAAAAATTCTCTACCACAATTGTCAATTTGTCAAAATAATATGCACATCCATCCATCTACCGCTTACTCCTTCTTCAGGGTCACGGGGAACCTGTAGCCAATCCCAGGGAGCATCGGGCACAAGGCGTGGTACACCCTGGATAGGGTGCCAGTCCATCGCAGGGCACAATCACATTCATACACTACGGACAATTTAGACACGCCACGGATACGGACAATCAGACATACCATGTCTACCATGCATGTCTTTGGGGAGGAAACCGGAGTACCCGGAGGAAACCCCCGCAGCACGGGGGTTTGCAGAACATACAAACTCCGCACACATGGCCCTGGCGGGAATCAAACCCCGGACTCTGGAGGTGGGAGGCAAATGTGCTCTAAGCCACTAAGCCACCGTTTGCCTAATATGCACATATAAACAAAATTAGAAACCAGCTTTTTTACTTAAAATTTTTTAATAGGTAATACATCCAATATGCATAAATGCAATATAGAACTATAAATAAGGTGACTATTATAGCTACATTACTAAACTAATTAATTAGCATGATCACTGGCACCAACTGCTGGATATTTGCTTCTAATTTTTCATTTTGGTACTCATTTTGCAGTTCATCAAGAAAATTTTACCAAAATAAATGGCCATAAAATACCAATATGATGATGATAAATTGATGAAATGATGTTTTGATTTTATTTTTGACATAAAAAAAAAACGTCAGTATTTTAAGTTGCATGCTTACATGGAAAATTCCAACCCTAATTCCAAGAAAGTTGGGATGCTGTGTAAAATGTAACTAAAACAGAATGCAAATCTTATAAACCCATATTTTATTCACAATTGAACATTGAAAATATATCAAATGTTTAAACTGAGGTAATGTACGATTTTAAGAAAAACATAAGGTAATTTCGAATTTGATGGCCACAACATGTCGAATTTGATGGCCAAAGGCTGCAAAAGTAAGTGTGGCGGAAAAGTAACAGCTTGAGCAACATTTTGCAACTAATTAGGTTAATTGGCAACAGGTCTGTAACATGATTGGGTATAAAAAGAGTATCTTATAGAAGCAGAGTCTCTCAGAAGTAAAGATGGGATGCAACCTGGATGGAAGCATATATTGCTCTAAAACCTGTATATACCTTTCAGCATTGATGGTGCCTTTCCAGATGTGCAAGCTGCCCATTCCATAGACACTAATACATCCCCATTTACGTTTACATTTCTTCACTTAGCAGATGCTTTTATCCAAAGCGACTTACAAATGAGAAAGATACAAGCAAAGCGATATATCAAGCAGCGAACAATTCAAGTAGTGCTACCATACAAGATCCATTAATTGAATTCCAGAAGAAATGGGAAAGACCCCCATAGCATCAGAGATGTAGGCTTTTGAATTGAGCACTGATAAAAAGCCGGATGGTCCCTCTCCATTTTAATCCTCTTTAGTTTAGAGGACACTGTGACCATAGTTTCCAAAAAGAATTTCAAATTACTATTCATCTGACCACAGAACAGTTTTCCACTTTGCCTTAGTCCATTTTAAATGAGCTTTGGCTCAGAGAAGACAGCAGCATTTCTGGATCATGTTAACATATGGCTTCTTCTTTGCATGATAGAGCTTTAACCAGCATTTGTGGATGACATAACAAACTGTGTTTACAGAAAGTGAGTTCTGGAGGTGTTTCTGAGCCCATGCAGTGATTTCCATAACAGAATCATTCCTGTTTTTAATGCAGTGCCATCCGAGGGTCTGAAGATCGTGCAGTATTGATTTTCGCCTTGTCCCTTGCACACAGATTTCTCCAGATTCTCTGAAACGTTTGATGATATGTACTGTAGATGAGGAGATGTTCATGGACTTTGCAATTTTACATTGAGGAACATTGTTCTGAAATTGTTCCATAAATTGTAGACACAGTTTGTCACAGATTGGTGAACTTCTGCCCATCTTTACTTCTGAAAGACTCTGTTTCTCTATGATACACTTTTTATACCCAAGATAATCTTTTTAAACAAGGACGAATAGGCTACATCATTAGCATAAATCGTCAGAACTGAAGCTTTCCATAGATCCAAAATATTTCCAAAAAAGTTTCCAAAATATATAATATAACCAATATAACAGTTGTGTATATATACAGTATAACAGCTGCAAAAATCTATTAAAAAAATTATACTTTTTTCCCATTTAGACAGGACTTCTCACACACCAGAGCATACTAGCATCCATTTGCTGAAGGTCCAGAATGAGCATCTGGCCATGCACAGGACTACTTGATCTCTGCGTCTGGCTTCATGCTGAATAGCTTGAGGCATTCACTCTCAGGCAGCAGCTTGTTAAGGCACACACACACACTGAAATAAACACTCACTCATTGTCTTTTTATCGTTAAATTAAAGTAATTTGGTCAGAATTACTTTAATACCAAAGTAATTGGTCAGAAATTACTTTGGTCCTAAAGTAATTTATAGCAAATCATGGTTAAATTCTGGATTCTGATTGGTCAGAAGGTTTTATTAATTGTCAATAACAGCAGCTATGACAGTAGTGCAGTTGCAGATCATAGGTTTATATGAATGCTCATGCACAATAACAATGGATGCTGTACATAATCTAAGGCTAATAATAAGCTGATTAAGAAAACATATTATTTAACAAAGGAAAACGTATGATCATTGATACAGTACATTTATGATAAGTTTTCTATTGTAATGTCCACCACAGACAGTTCCCTGCAAGACCACCAGAGGACACCCTCCTATGTATTTTGAATTTCTTTCTCTGGTTTCTTGTGTTTGTGCACTCCTGTTTTGTGTTCTCCCTGATTTGTTTCTTTTGTAGTTTGTTGAATTAAAAAAAGATGAAAGCACTTTCATCTACCTCTGAATCTGTACATGTAACATTTATGGAAGGAGTCTCCAGTGTCAGCACAGTATCAGTCAGAGGTAAAGCTGTAACTTCCCGTTTTCAGACACAGGAAAGTTTTCAGTACGGAGGACTTTGCACTTTCTCTGTTTTTTGTCATTAAATTAAAGAAAAATAAATAAATAGAAGCTAGTGATTGTGTGACTTGTTATAGCTTCAGTAAAGTAAGTGATAACAGGAACCAACTTATTTTGCTTATGTTCCACACCATTAAATATAACTAAACAGATTTTTAAAATATATTAGTAAAACTTAGTAAATAGAACTTGGCAAATAGCTGTGGTATAAGAGGAATAAAACACTTCTGAATGTGCAGTACCCCAAATAGAGCACAAATTCAGAGCAGGCACCTGTTTAAGGGATTTAAGGATTCCCTAAGTGGGACAAACTTAAGAACATTTTTGTCTAGAAGAACGGAATAAATTTGTGTTTGCATCAATAATAGTGTGAATGTTTGCCAGGACACAGAGATCAATACTGGAACAGTGGGGCTGCAGTCAATAGTACACACTCTTTTCCTTCAGCAGAGGCTGAAAACTGGGAATCTCCTGAATCTTGAAGACATTGGGGTCATTATAGATGTTGCGTAAAGACTATAGATGACCTTGTGTTACCATCATACTGTCATCTATTTTTGTGTTCAGTGCTTTGCTGGAAATGGCATGAGTAACAAATATAAATAAGGATATTTCCAGCACTCGTTAGTTTGTGTTTTGTGGTATTCATGAGGTATTTCATTCAGAAATCTGCTTTAAAGTACAGACTTGTCATTCAAAATAACACTGCACCTTGTCAAATACAGCAAAAAACAAAAGTACATATCCCTGTAGCAGTTTATTTGAATGTTTTGGTCCAAATATTATTCCCAGCAGCAGCTGGTGGTGATATGAGATGGGAGATTAAAACTGTATATCAATCAATTGCTTGACAAAAATTTGGTGTAGAGCATTACATTATATCACTGTATCTCATTGATGGAATAAGAAGAATATTGGAACACACACACTTAATGGCAGTTAGTGATTTATAATATTTTACTGTTTAAAGTCTGTGATGCTTGACTGGGTTTATGCCGTGTGTCCTCTGAATGGTAAACAAGGTAGAGAGAAAAACGCTTTCATTTCAAACCCTCAAACACTAAACTTGGTTTGTCTGTCCTTTTGGGGGATTTGTACTTTGATTGGACATTATGTGCTCAGTCTATCTACTTTTAATTTCTCCTAAAAACAAAAATCTATTATTTTCTATTTGGATAGAATTCTATCCTGTTCTATGTTATTCTATTCTAAGTGTCTTCAGAAAATCCTTCTCCTTCATGTACCTTTATCTGTAGCTTGATATGCCAATGATCATGATGAATCAATGAAAATAGATTAGTCTATGACATCATCTGGTGACTTCTGGAGTGTGCTTTAGCTACTTTGATCTGAAAAACATTGGCAACACTGAGATTACAGCATTGCTTCATACCGTTCGGCGTGGCTTTTTTTGTAACCACTGTTGGTGCTGTTGACTCCACAGAAGTCGAACATAATCCATTTTAAGGCATTTGTTAACCACAAATAATCTGGATTGGATGCCAAAAATAAAACCTTATATGGACTTTTTTTTTTTTTTTTTAATCTTTGAAAGACAGGTGGGCTTAGCCCTGCAAGCACATTGAAAGAAGCTGCCCCTGGCTGTTCCTTTACGTACAGTTAATTATGGATTGCGTGCAAATACTGTTGAGTGCGAAAACTTGCTTAAGACAAAATGAAGACCTGTTAGGTTATCACAGTAACCAAATGTGATAGCAGTACGAAAGCAAAATGATGTGTGTCACAGCCATTTCACAATGTTCTGTTGTCTTTTACATTTTTTGAAATAATTGGTGCATATAAATTAATAACGTAAACAATTCTGCATCATGTTACTATTGTTTTTTTTTTATTTTATTTATTTATTTTTAAATTAATTGGTACTAATCACTGCTACCAATCATTGCTGTGCCCATTTAGCAGAGTGACAGGAAGAGGTCAGTGTGGAAAATGTCGTTAGGAGAGCGTGGGCTTCATAAAATTCTTTGATGTTTCACTTTACAGTTCACTAAACAATAATCCTGTTTATGTTACTTAACCTTTGAAATGAACTTTGACAGCACTTCAAGCAATAAACAACAAAAGATTTATAGAAAATCATGCATTAGAGCTCTGGAGGAAAGTCTTGGGTACGTTCTGCGAAAATAGTCTAATTCTATTGATTTTTCAATTGTTGTCAGAAGCTTAGTACTAGTTGGCCACCAAATAGATTCAGTAGCAATATTCGTTATCTAGAATCAAGTAGGGTTTCAGTGGAGAAGAGCAGGTCTTGATACATTTCTGTGCAGCCATAAGTAAAGAACGCTTCCTTGTGTATGAATGCCTTGCTGTTAATGACCGATAGAGGCTGATTGTCAAGAACAGCATACTGGGTAACAGTGTTGTCTCACCTAGATAGAACTAAATGCTCAAGAGTTTGCTGCATCATTGTTTCCTGCCATGTTGCTGCTCATTGTGCTGAGTTTATTGGTTAAGATATTTTATCAGGTTATTTGTGCTGTAAAAAGATGCTATAGTTCCTCAACTTGATATTTTCACAGCGCAGAACAGATTGCTCTCAACTGAACAGCAACGCCAAAAGGTACTGCTATCTAGAGCTCAAAAAAGGAAACTTTGTGCAGTAGGGGTTCCTGTGACTGATTATGTGTAATCAGTAACGCATACCTGAAGAACTGTAGTCTGAATGCTTATGTTCAGCATCAACTTTTGTTCAGCTCACATTGTTCCCAGCTGTTTCTTGTACAACAGCTGTGTCCCTAATAACTCTCATTCATAAGTACTGACTGTGGATTATTACAGAACTCTAGGAGTCTGTGTTAGTGAATGGTTGTGAAACCATTTTTAAGGAAGTATTCAGATACTATGACATACCAGAGTGTGGTATTCTGTGTCTGATCTGTCCCGTTCACTTCCCTGTTCAGGAAAGCTTCCTGTAAACAACTTAACATTAATGTCAGTCTTTTTTCAGCTTACCAGCCACAATCTAATGTCCAAATTGATAATTTCTGTGCATGTTAGGCTATCAACCATCCATGGGCTGGAGAACTGTCTGAGGTACCAGCAGTAGATGAGAAGATAAGGAGAACACAAACCTGGGAAATGGCACACATTTGCCAGACAGCAATCAGGTGAGAGAAATTCTATGCACACCAGCGACCAGAACTAATCCTCAGCTCTGGACTGGTGGTTTGGCTTTCAATCAGCGACCTGAATTACTGTAATTTAAAACTCAGATCAGCGCTGCTCCTCAACAACAGAGGTGAACTCTCCACAGTTCTGCCACTTTCACCTACTTCAGGGTCACTACCTGGACCTCCGCTAAATAAACTGGTCATGTCCATTCATTCAATCCAGAACCTTATCCAATACCTTATGTCTTGTTTAAGCTCTGAACTATGTTCCTTGCTTTTGCCATTATTGTGTATGACTCTTGCTATCCTTGCTTATTAGATTATGATTTATTATTTTCTTTACTGTATTTACTGGTATTTTGACCCAAGACAATTATATAAATTGTTGACTTATTATGCATGCACAGATTGTTGATAAAGCTTTCCTCACACTTATACACTTTGTTTACTACCTTTATATTACTGCTTTTTTCCCCTTCTAATATTCATTTTGGAACCATTTTTCTGCCCCCATAACCAGAGGAAGAGACATAAATAAGATAAAAAGCTGTTGGCATTAAGGCTGTGTCTGCTATTCAGTTAACCATCACTCTATCAAAAGAAGAGCACAGAAGGGTTGGTGACTATGTAGTCAGTAGTACAAAAGGATGATGTGGGAGATGGTTAAAGGTGGACATTTTCTTAAAAAAATTACAGAAGCAGAGTAGTCCAATTATGGAGAAAGTAGAAATGGCTATAATGGCTTCAGGAAGCAGGGCAGATGAAGAGAGGGGGAAAGGGTTGAAGTGGTTGGCAAAAACAAGGAAAAGTGGCTAAAATGATGGTACTATTTAATGTGCTGGTGAGCTGTTGTCCAAGAAAGGGAAGGTAGTGAGCCAAGGGCAAAAGAGCATCTTTCTGTGTGTACAGTATGTGGGTGTCTAATGGTTTTCCATCACTCTCATCCTCATATTCTGTGTCCAGCCTTTTTTCTAGCAAAGCAAGCTTCTAGTGTACAGCAACATGCAACATGTTTTTATTATTATTATTATTTTTTTTACATAAACTGTTAATAAAACAGAAAACAGTGAAGTGACAAAGGAAACATACTTTCATAATGCACAAATTTAAGCAGTACTTTTGATCATGTCTGTGCAAAGCCTGTGACTACACATGAGCTTTCAAATTTGTACTCACGTTTAAGATCTTGTCCAACGTTCAAGATAAATGTCCAATCTTGCTTTCACTGTGAGTTTAGTAATCAGGGTCTAGCTGTGACACACTCCCCAGGCCCCAATACAGCTCCAATGACTCCAGTGAATTAGGTAGTACCCTTACAGATAATTGCTTATTGTAATTGGAACCTTTTCCGACGTCAGTGTGTGAGGACCCCATGAATGAGTTAAGATAAGGCTGTAATTATGTGGCCAGCCTCAATATACTCCTTGGGCTGAAGGAAAGGTTTGACAGGCCATCTACACTCACTGCAGCTTGACGCACATGCTGTGGAGACACAAAGGGGCTTGAGAGAGGGATAGTGGGAGATCTAGGAAAATAGAAAAAACTGAAAGAAAAATGTGTTTTGGGACCACAGTGAGAGATTACAGCTTTTAAAAATGCTTGTGGAGAGCAGTGAAAGGTGAGACCTGCCATTACCAAAGAACAGAGCAAAAGATGTACAGGCTAGAATGGACACAGATTTTTAAATTATTATTATTATTATTATTATTATTATTATTATTATTATTATTATTTACATGTGCTCAGAACTATCTCTTCTTCCTTATATCTTGCATTCCTGGTAAATTGACCAAATGTGTTCAAAAGCAGTGTGATTAGTTGACCAAATGTGTTCAAAAGCAGTGTGATTTTCAAGTGTCATGAAGAGGACAGACAGAGTGCAGGTTTTCTGGTTTTATTAAAACCAATGTAGCAAACAAACAAAATAGATAGGAAATATGAAACGTCAGGCATAAATTGGACACGTCTAGTGGTCGGTAAGTGTGAAGCAAGCTATAATCGAACCCTAATCAAGACAGAGAGCAAAAGCTTGAACTTGTCATAGGTGCAATGCTGAAGTGAGACTTAGTTAAAAAAAAACAAAAAAAAAAAACAATGCTGGGAGTCCATGTTATTTAAAGGGAATAGTTTGATTGCAGGTGAGTTTCATTCATACTCAGGGCAAAGTTGGTCAAAAAGTTTTGGATCTGGATTTGAAAATCCCATGTTTTGGTATCAAGGATCAAGTAATCCAACTTACTGTTGTGTCAGTTTTTCGAAGCAACATTAGATTGGCTCACACTGATCCTGATACAAACCTTTCAAGATTGCCAAATCCGGATTACTAGTGCTCTAAATCAGACTACATATCACAATGTAGGCTACTAGCTATATAAAGACCAACCGGTAGAATAGCCAGCAGGGTCACTTTAATTTTTAATTTATTTGAAGAGACAGAAAACAGCACAATAAAACAATACAAACATCCCCTTCACACAAACAAATTTACATTATTCACAAATACATTGTGGATATTTTGAACAAATGTACTGTCAGAAAATATTTTTAAAAATTTGTTCCTAGAGTATTTATGTAATTATACTATATACTGTATACCCACAGGTAAAGTATAGCATTTGGATGTAATCATGCACATTTCACTCACTGCTGTTTCAAGGGTTTATAGTGAATGGTACAAAAAACAACTTTTCACTTATACCCTTGTGTATAAAACCACACTGCAAAAAAGAAAAGTTGACTTAACTTAAAATTTCAAGGCAACTTGCTGCACAGCTTTTTTTTTTAGTTTACTCAACTCAAGGTTAAAAATTGAGTTAAGTGAAGTTAAGTTGAGTAAACTCAAAAAAGCTGTGCAGCAAGTTGCCTTGAACTTTTAAGTTAAGTCAACTTTTTTCTTTCTTTTTTTTTTTTTTTTTTTTTTACAGTGCAGCAGGGTCAGAGGAAAAACACAAATGACAAATGGTGTAGTGGATATAGCACATATTTTTTTGTCTCTGTGAATGGCTTACACTACAATTAGCACAATGAGAAGGAAATTACTTCAGAAGGGATTTGAAGTTGATCTGTAATTATGAAGTTATTATTTCCTATGCAAAGCTGCAAACGCTGTAGCGTGTTTGCTTATTATTTTCAGCTCTGAAACTAGTTTAAGCACTGTACATAATAATACACAGGCATCATCCTGAAGTCTATAGCCCTATTAGGATGGGATTAAATGTACATGGGGGTCCTGGGGTACTTTTCTATTCCACAGGTGCTACGCTGTACTCTTTATTTCCGTCATGATTGGCCATGTTGGTGTTTTTCTTCGTCCTCCTCTGAGAAAATTACTGGCTGAATTGCCTTCTGTTTTTCACCAAACTCAGTGGTCGTCTGATAATTTTATTCCCATTTGGATACACATCCATTATTTCCTATGCAGATGTCTCTTCACATTGGAAATAAAGAATACTACTGCTACTTGCCGAATTTAGTCTCACAGCAAGCACATCAGTGACCCGTTTTGGCCAAGTATTAATTATATAAATGCATTTAAATTTTTCCAACAGCCACCTTATAAAATGTCAAAATAAATTCTCACCACATTTGTCTTTCGCTTTCCTTAGCATTTTAATTGGCTTTTAAAAAAACCTAAAACGGGAATGCATCTCTGCTTTTTAAAAAGCCTGACCAACCTTAGAAATATTTTCTGAGAAAATATGTGATAGCTTTTCCTTTTAGAGAACGTAACCTCTGCAGTATCAGTTTTGGTATAACACAATATTAATCAATTTTCATGAGCAACATAGTTGTGTACTGGATGTAATGCAAGATCTATAGAGTTATGTTTTTCCATGGTATTCACATTTGAGACCTGTTTATTCAGCTTACTTTTATATGTATTGATAGACTAGGTTTGCTAATATTGATATTTTTTAAACTGATTGATTGGTTGGATGTTATTCTATTTTTCTCTGAATTGAGTCCTTGTCATTTCCAAACAATGACTGTATATATGAATGAACAACATGGCCATTATGTGACACCTATTATGTGGTTTTGAACCCAAAAGGTCAAATTGAAAGTCTCCATCTTGACTGATTTTGCGCAGTTGGTCAGAATTGGAGCAAGACCATAGATTTGGCCAGTCTAATACTAGGTACACCTCTCATCAGTGCACCCTTTGCAGCACATTTCCTAGGACTCTTGTCCTTTGAATTTTCCGCCAAGCCAGAATTACATATATTGCTCCACCATATAATTCAGAAGGGATACTCGTGCAGTAGTTAGTGTCGCCGACTCACAGCTTCCCAGATTCAGTCCTGAGATCAGATAACTGTTTATGCAGAGTTTCACATGTTCTGCTTGCATGTATGTGGGTTTCCTCTAGGTTCTCTGGTTTACTTCCACTATCCCAAAACATGCAGCGAGGCAGCTAAATTGCCCCTAGGTGGGAATGTGTGTGTGCATGGTGTCATGGTGTCTTGTGATCGACTAGTGTCCCACCCTGGGTGAATTCTCCTGCTTTCTGCCTAGTTTCCACAGTATAGGCTCTGGGCCCTCTGCAACCCTAACCACAATAAAGCAGTTACTGAAAATAAATGAGTGAATCAATGAAGGGGCGGGGGGGGGGTCCTTTTTTTTATTTGTAAATAATTTTGTTTTACTGTAACCAATAATAACTATATTGATTTCTGGGCTATTTTGTGTAATGTCATGACATAATTTCAATTAAGTCCATTGCAGTTCCAGTTTGTAGCACTACAAAATGTGAAAGAGATCAAGGTGTCCAAATAGTTATGGCAGGCACTGTATATTAAATGTACCATTGCTTTGCCTTTAGTTGCATCTAGAAACTGATTTGTTACGCTATGTAGATCATTTCCATATTGGCTGCCTAAAATATCAGAGAGCTCTGAAAAGAGAGAGAGAGAGAGAGAGAGAGAGAGAGAGAGAGAGAGAGAGAGAGAAAATAATGGCGTATGTTTAATTAGCAGCATCTCTGGAGAGTCCAACGGAAGCTTGGATCAACATTAATTGGCCTTGTATGGACAAGGGGGAAGGAGGGTTTGGGGTAGTTGAGCAGCTCAAGGGACAGAACAAATAAGAGAAAGTGGTATATGAGTGTAAAATAGTGTGCTATCGTATTCATACATATGAAGCATGTGTTTCAAAGACAGAGGAAATGGATGAGTTGTAACAGTGGCTTAAATAAGTCTGTAATGGAACTGGGAGAGAGATGGATGATGGAAAACAGTCAGGTAGCAGTAGACAGAGATGAATGGATCGGGGTTTGAACAAAGGAGGGAGGATGCAGAGAATAAAGTAGTGCTGGAGGTTCCCAGATGGACTGACTAAAGCTGTCCTAAGCTTGAGAAATTGCTAATGTCACACCTCTACATCAATACAGGTGATTGGCCATTGGTGATCAATCAGCAAGGGAGACAGAATTGATCGGACTTGGTCAGATATGACATAAAAGAAGACATAGACCGTCAATGGTTCACTAGAGTGTTTCAAGAGACAAACACAATGTCTCTCAATTAGCTGAATAATGGGGTGGCTGCATGAGCTTTGATAAAGTGCTTCAATTAACCACAGAACTGTGAGACAAAGGAGTGTGGTGGCATCATTGTCTAAACATACAATATATTGCGGAGGCTGTCAGGTCAATCATCATTTTGTTGTTTATTGGGGCGAAAAAGAGAGAGAGAGAGAGAGTGTGTGCATGGGGGAGGGAATGTAAGCTAGGGAGAGTAAATGAATGCTAATGGAGGATGAACAAGTGGGTGAGAGTCACTTCTCATAGATCTCTTTTGCATTTGGCTATTGCATTTATCTTTTGGCTTCTAGACCTCCTGTCAATTCACCGTTTTCATTATTTTGTAACTCCCTTTTTCCTTCTTTTCATCTGTTGACAGTCCGTTTTAAATTCCCAGAAGATGGAACAGCACCTACTAATTATAAAAAGTCCTGTTTTTGATTTGACACTTGTTGAATATTATATTCACTCACACAAGGCGATACCTTTCACTGAGGTGTGAGCTCTGAAGTGGAACAACAGCACAAGAATTTTGCCATTTTAGCAGTATCTTATATTTGAAATAAGTGATACTGCTAGTGCTGTATTGCTCTAATAACGCCTATTGATGCCGTGTGATCAGGGAAGCAAAAATGGAATTCCTTCATGAGAAGGAGGTCTAGAACCTCCTTGCCTGGCACCCATTAGTGCTTCTCTGAACCATAGCCCACCCCAGTCCACCAGATACTGGAGCCATCACCCTCTCTTGCGGGAGTCCAGGAGGGCCCCCCGCTACATATGCTGGAGATGCATCTATAGTGAGAGCTGGAGGTGATGTATCACAGGGGATCGCTTCCTGCAGTTGCTCCAAGACAACAGGCCTAATGTGAGAGACATGAAATGAAGGGAAACTCTGAATTGTTATGGTAACTGAAGTCTGTATGTTACCTTGTTATCTCTTCTCAGAATCTTGAATGGGCTGATGAATCATGGGAATAACTTCTTAGATGGGTGTCCTAAGGTGGATAGCCAGACTCTCTCTCCAGGTCTGTATTCCAGTGTCTACTGCGATGACAATGGTGTGATGACAATGGGCCTGAACCTTTTGGCATTTGCGAGACCTCTTTGGTTGTACGTGAGCTGATTCCCATATCTCCCCACTGCACCATCATCCACGGCTGGTACTTCCTCATTACCCATGGGCCAAGGGAATAAAGATGGCTGATAACCCAGATAGCCTTGGAATAGTGTCATTCCTGAAGAAGAGTGGATCAGAGATTTGGGCATATTTAGAACAGGGAAGGAGCCTAGACCATTCCCTCTGATGGTCACCACAGAAACTATGGATGTACCAGCCGAGTTCCTGGTTAAGCCTCTCCACCTGGCTGTTAGATGCTGGATAATGCCCTGATGTGAGACTGATTTTGATGCTCAACCTCTCCATGAAGGCCTTCCACACTTGTGATATGAATTGAGGACCCCGGTCAGATAGGATGTCTGCTGGCAGGCCAAACAGTCAGAAGACATGTTGAACAGGGCAGTGGGGAGATCTGGAAAAGTGATCAAACAACAAGCCTTAGAGAACCGATCTACTGCAAACAGTATGCTGCGATTACCTTCAGATTCTGGAAGATGAGACAAAATCCTCTCTGAGTTACGGACAAGGGCTGAAGTTTACCAGCTGGAAGTTGTCTAGGAGTTTTGGATTGGGTAAAAACAGAACAGGACATCACAAAGTTCTCCACATCGGCTTGTGATTAGTCAATAATTGTGCCATTTTGACAACCCCAGGATGACCCATAGCTGTCGAAGTATGTGCCCAGGTAATTAACATACCCCTAATAGCTTCTGGCATGTACACCTTCCTGGGTGGTTTGTCACTTGTTCCAGGGTCACCTGTTGCAGCAACAGAAATCTCCTGGTCCTGGAAATCTCCCAGAGGATAGGATGGGTTGAGATGACAGATCTTTGGGTTCTGGGTCATGCACTGTGGACAGCGCATCGCCATTCTTATTTAGAGGTCTGTAGGATATTGTGAACTCCATGTATTCCAGGTTCTGATGATCCATGTACACAACAAAGGGACGGAGTGCTCCTTCCAGCCAATTCCTTCACTCCTCAAGGGCCAGTTTTCCAGATTTTGAGTAGTGTGATTTCCTTTCACACAGAAGGTTGTCCAGCCTGATTTAGAGGGAAATCAGTTGGTTTAGGGTAAGCGATTGGTCTCTGCAGACCAATTCTCTTAGAATGTCATCCCGCAGTCCTCTCAAATAAGCTGGAATGAGGGCCTGTACAGTTAGTGTGTGAAAAGTGAGGGCATACTCAATAGCCAGTTTGTTACTTTGGTGAATTTTGAAGCGCTCCTCTCCAGATGCATTACTCTCAGATGGGTGATTAAAAAAAAAAAAAAAAACACCTCCTTAACAAATATGTAAACTGCTCATAGGACTGTGTCTCCTCCCCTTGTGCTTTCCAGATAGCAGTAGCCTACTCCTGTGCCCTCCATCTAAGCAGGGATATAATGAAATACATTTTAGACGCATTGGTGCTGATCCTGGATGGATTGGGTGCAATGTATAGGGAACACTGTAGCAGAAGTCCTCTGCAATCCCTGTTTTTGTGTTCAAATGTTTCAGGTATAGATATTTTGGAGTCATGGGAAGCAATAAGAGTTTGGCTCACTTGCTAACACTCACACGTTGGTGGATATACTTAGCTGTCATTCTTTGAGCCATGTTTTGGAGCATTTCATTGATGTGCTGATTTTGTTGTTGTAAGTCAATGATTTGCTGCTGTTGCAAGTTCACCATGGCTTCAACACCAATTGATTTTGTTTTCACTGTTTATCAGTGTCTTGTAGGGTCCACATATAAATAAAAATTTATACACTAAACAAATACAGATACAGTGCATTGTGTTGCACCCCTAATACAGCATTTTAGATACATCATTGAGGATTGGACAGTTTAGGAATAAAAATCTGTAATGGCCTGAATAAAATTAATAGGATGGTATATATTTACCATGTCTATTTTTTTCCGTAAAATTAAAGCTGTGCTATGAACATAAAGGGTCATGGGTTATTCTTTTACTCTAGACGATGTCCCTGGCTGCAAAAAAGTTTGAGAACTCTTGTTTTAAGGAACCACCTTTAAGACCTGCTTGTCAGAAGTGAATCAAATCAAATATTCCCTTGAACATTTATCAACACAGCCAGTGAAAAGCCATAAAGGGTCAGTTTTTGTCACTCATCTCTACTCATCAGCTGTACATTGGAGAAAACAAGAGAAGACTAGCTGATGACTTCTTTGAGAGCTCATCTGCACTTTGGAAGCTCATGGAATGAATGTTCTGTTTTGTCAATAACTATTATATCATCAACTATTTTGAATATAAAGTGATTTCACCACCTTCATCCTCAGAAGCACTGATGATATTCTGCTTCTTTCTGTGCAACCTTTACTATGTAAAATACATACAGTGAGGGCAATTTTATATATAATTTGGATTCTTATCTTGTTGAAACATTCATATTCTCCCCAGATTGGCCAATAATGTGTCCCAGTACATCACTCCATTCATATTTCCTTCGATGACGTGTAATGCCCCAGTACTGTTTGCAGCGAAGCAGCCCAATTTCATGATGCTCCCACCTCCATATTTTACTGTGGGTATGATGTTTTTAGAATCATATGTGCCACCCTTTCTCCAAACATAATGAGCTGAATGATTGCGAAAAATTTCTATTTTTGACTAGAGTATATTGTTCCAAAAGAGTTCTGATTTGTTTTAGATGAAAATCTGTGCGTCTGTTTTTTTTTTTTGAGAGTTTTGCATGAGGTGTGGGAATGGAGATAATGTGGTGCAGTTCATTGCTTATTGTTGTCTGAGTAACTGTTATTTTTGCTGCTTTCAGGTCATCCTACAACTATTTTCAAGTGAGTGCTGGCTTCTCTCTCACCCGTAAGTGCAAAGCGCTTATTTGCATGTAGTGATGCCCACAACACTCCGTAATGAATAATCAGGGTAAAGCCTGAAAGACAGAAGTGGAAGTTATTTTGACTTACATCTATGGCAATAAAAATATTGAATAATATAACATTAATAATAAGTGTGTGCTTATCAACTGACACATTTGTCTATGGCTTATGGCTCTTCACAGACAAATTGGCCCATCCTTTGTTTATACAGCACCATTTCCTTTATCATAATTGAATGATTAGTTTTATTTGTCTTCATTTATCGGTTTGTGTCGGCTCGTTTTTTAAATTTATTTTTCATATTCTTTAATTAATGGCAATAAAATTTTCAACAACATTTTCTCAGTGTAATTCGTCCCTGACCTAATGAACTAGCATGAGGATCCATAGCACCTCTAAAACTCTCTTTGGATAAGGGCGTCTGCTAAATGTTGTCAGTGTAATAAAAATAAGCAATTTGAACTCGCTTGTATAATTCATATATAACAGTGCAATAATCCATGCAAATTATATTATTTTTCTTATTTACTATTCTTTTTTTTTTTATTTACTAAATATTGAATTTTTTTTTTCTAATAATCATGTCTTACAACATCCATCAAAGCACACAACACAAACTCCTGACCAATCAAAGAATAGCCTTATGTGCAACCAAATTGGTGTACTTAAATATCTTTGCAGTGTGAAACCATCTGAACCAAATGTTAAATATTAAAAATATCTACAATATGTTCAAAAAAACAACAAAAAAACAACAACCCTTCAACCTCTGGTGCAGATTTTAGCAAATAAAGTAATTGTGAAAACAGCCTTAAATAGCATTAATAAAACTGACTGAATGGACCCTGAAGTGGACAAAGAATCTACATATGAATGTGACATTAGGGCTTTTAAAGTCAGGTAATAATATTCAAATTGTATAAATTATAATAAGCCAGGTTTGATAAATTCACCTATAAATGGCCTTTCAGAACACAGCAGAGGAATGTGTAGGGAACAGAGACCGCTACTTTGCCAGTCTGCATATGCCATGTTTTTTATCAAATGTTAGGCAACAGCTGCATTTCTCTCTGTTGGAACGTTGGAAATGCGGCATCATTGCAAGAACTGCAAAACAATTTTTCTAACGGACCTCAAAGGAGCAAGCAAATTTGACAAGCTAGGAATAAAACTTTGTGTGTAATTAAATGAAATGCTGTTAGAGAGCAAAGGCAGTGAAGTGTGAATGTGTGGTCTAGAAGTTGCAAACAAAGCATTGTAACAGCTCTTTACTGTATGTCAAAGATACAAGCTGCAGTCTCTGACTTTGGAGTGTCGGTTGGCTTAATCAGTGATAAGTGGCAGTTCTACTAACCTGGGACTAATAAAAGAAACATTTTCAAAGTTGAATGCGCTGTCCACTGATTCAAGACCTGTAAATAGCCACATCAAATAAATTGGCAGCAAGGACAATTGCTAGTATCTTCTTTAATTTGCTTTAATCCTTTTTAGTGCCTGCTGGTATCAACCTACTCTTACTCTTACTATTATTACTGAATAATCCATAAGCAATGCTTTTTGCTAGATTTGAAATGGCACTTGACACTGTTAGTAAAGCAAAAATATTTTAGCCATTGTGACCTTAGAAACAGTATTGCAGGGACCAGTGACTCAAAAATGTTTCATTAGAGCCTTGAGACAGTAAATGCTTTTTCAGTCCCTCCAGGATTTTCGAGATTTTGTGACTGCAGAAATGAACACAAAATCAAACAAACTCTGTAATATTCGGGAGAGCTTGAAATTTTGCAAAATTACTGCAGATTTTCCACAGATTTGGGGCAAAACACATCATGTGGCATCATCACAACACGCATTCAGCCAATTCTAGTAGTTTTCCACAAACAAAAGTGCTCTGCAAGTTGCATCGCAAATTTTATTGGGGAAAGCCGCTGCAAGGTTGAACATTTCGTAACTCTACGAAATCCTGTACAGACTGCTTTTTGAAACATGCTAGTATGTTTACACGCAGGACACGAGCCAGGGTGGCTAATCTAAACTTGTTTGGGAACAGTTGCAGATTAACCTGAAGTTTCTGCATGTAATAGTCTATGTGCAATTGAATTATTAAAAAAAGTAATTGCATGGGTAGGTTTTCTTTAGTAGTCTCAGGATCTGTAATTGTTGTGTGTGAGAGTATGGAATATTTTCATTGGTCAAAATGGAAACGCTGTTGTTTTTTTAAAAGAATTATAAGTAGAGCGATGTGTCTGCCCTATTCATTTAGCAGATTGGTAAAATTGAATGAGCACAGATGTCCCTAATAAACTGGATGGTGAGTATATATATAAAAATGAGCAAGAAATCACTAAAAAACATGAAATCATACATATATGTATGCAATTGTATACATCATTATAATGATCAGCAGTTCATTTAGACTCTCTTTTTGCTTCACTAAAGGTAGAGATTAGAGTAAAATGCAGAACCTATCATTTTTGCAAGTATTAAAAGCCACACAATCATATCAAAACTTACTGTAACAGTGTTGCTGTAATCTGATAATATCTTAAAATTAGCTTTAAGTGTAATGTGTTAGCAAAAAGTTAATACCTGCTTGACCTGGCAAAACTGCATCCTCCCCACTGATTTGAGTACACTTTGAAATGACAGGTGTATACTGAACAATATCAAAATATATAATTAGACAGAGATACCTATACCATCTTAGGGTGGTATGTACGGTGGCTTATTGGTTAGCATGCTTGCCTCGCACCTCCAGGGTTGGGGGCTTGATTCCCACCTCTGCCCTGTGTGCGCGAAGCTGGCATGTTCTCCCTGTGCTTTGGGGGTTTCCTCCGGGTACCCCGGTTTCCTCCCCTAGTCCAAAGACATGTGTTGTAGGCTGATTGGCATCTCTAAATTGTCCAGAGTGTGAATGAGTGTGCAATTGTGCCCTGCGATAGTTGGCAGTTGTCCAGGGTGTCCCCTGCTTTGTGCCCTGAGTCCCCTGGGATAGGCTCCAGGCTCCCCCATGACCCTGTGTAGGATGAGTGGTATGGAAAATGGACAGAGATTTTCTTTTTTGGGTAAATTGATGGTACCGCTGGGCTTTATAGATGGCCTTGTTTTTCACTAGGTTTTTTTTGAATACTAATTTAAGGTCTGAGGTGTCAGTACATTGTTCACTGACATTTAAATACGTTATAGTGTCCAGTGAGTGCCTCAGTCTGGTCTATTCAAAATCATAATAACTCCCACTACAGAAATCACAGGGTTGTAGAATAATAAATAGCAGAATATGGAAAGGGAAAGAGAGAGAATTTTGCTTTGTTGCTGCCTCTATAGGCTGTGTCTCCATAACAAAGTGGGAGAGAATGGACAGCAGTGCCTCGAGCTAGTGGAGTGAAGGATGGAATGAAGTAGAGAAATGGAAAGGAGATGGAGGGAGTGACAGATGCAGAATGAAGGGGAAGAAAAAGGATTGGCAAAGAGGAAAAAAAAAAGAGAGAGAATGGATACACATGACTGCAGACCAGGGCAAAAAAGGTTGCCCTCCTCTTTCTGTTGTTCCAGCTCATTCTGTCTGTCCAGGTCTCCTCCATGACCTCTGTGTTTGTGCTCTCTTGCTTTCTCTGTGTGCTGTTTGTCTCCAATCTGCAGCAATCTCAGCACATACCTTAGTGTTTCTTTTAAAAACATTATTATACTTTAAAATGTCTGGCAGACTTGTAAATAGAAATCAATATATACTTTGTTCATCATTATTTTTCCTTGTAATTACTAGGAGCTGTATTCAGTCCAAAGCTGCACCAATATATATGCAGGGAAAGTTAAGCTTGTTCAGAGATGGGTAATACATTCTCCTGGCTCCTCATTCAGATTATTCAAATAAATTGGGTGTAGTTGATGCTGCTGTGGTTGCCAGATTTTTCTTGACTAAAATGGAAAAATTCATCTAACATGAGCCTACTGTATATCTTGCCAATATATAATTGTAACGATCACAGAATTAACTGCAATTTTGGTTTAATTTAACAATATGGCTTCCACCCTCATTGTTCAGCAGCTTATAAAATAGCACTTGATCAAGCACATACTATTAATTTGCATTTTATTATTATTTTTATTTCATGCTCTGACAGTTACTCGTGAGCGCCTCTTAATATAGCTACAAGATACTAAATGGAGGTCATGAACTAGTAATGTATGCACAGGATAATTCTATCATGCTTTTAACTTGCTAATTTATGTTTTGTTGAATTAATAAAATAATGCCAATGGTTTTATTAATTCAGTGTATTCTTCTGTAAAGAACATCTCTTCCAATGTCCTCTTGTAATTAATTAATTCATTAATATTTATGTATTTAATATTGATCTCAAGTGGCATTCCATGTTTTTTTCAGCGGATTTACAACCCAAAGCATACATTTCAGTTTGACATATTGCGGTTACATCAAACTGTCAGACAGTGATGCTGGACTTAGCAACGAATGAGATTGTGGGTTGGATGGATGGTAGTGGTGATGGTGGATGGTGGTGATTAGAAGATGGACAGGAAGTTGGAAGTATTTTTTGAAGATATTATTACAATGACACAAAACAAGAAGACAATAAATACACTTGAACAACCTCTAAATCTGGGCAACATAGAAGCTGTTCTCACCTACAGGTGTTGGTCTGAAACACAACTAATATTAGCTACTATCACTTAAAGTCAATACTTCCATCAGCTAGACCAGTTTGTGGATGAAGAAATAAACAAGAACACAGCAGGTGAGAGAAGCAAGGGTCCAAGGTTATTATCAACCACCACGAGATCCCAAGTGAGATGTCCTAAAGTGATCTGATCTCCCCTTAGTTGGGGCTTCTCTTTTATACAGTTTGCTATCCCTTGTGTATGCCCCTAGCTCACTCTTTTCCAATCCTATTGTGTGTGTTTTTAGGTATTTTCTGAGGCCCATTATGTTTAGATTTTTCTTATTTTCGAGGCCCATTATGTTTGCTTTTCTTATTTTCGATTCCCTCATTTCCGACTTCAGCCTTTTAGGGGATTACTGATTTGACTGTTAGTGCGTGTGGACCTTAATCATCATTTTAATCTTCCTATGCTTTTTCTTTCTATTGGTAAGTGTATAAACTCTGTTTATTTCTTTTAATCATCTTTACCTTATCTGTCTAGGGTGTTTACATATCTTGTGTGTGTTACAAAGTTAGTGAGTGTTAGTAATTTATGATCTTAACCTGTGTACCCTTTTTCCTTAATAAACCCTTATTTTCCCACAGTTGTCTCCCTTGTGTTTTATCTTGTCATAATTTTCATCCAGCACAGGATGAGAGAGAACATGGATGATATCAAAGAAATGAACAAAACAGGACTACACTGGGTTGTATTAAAGTAGCTAAAATGACTGCCAAAAAGGGTTCCTCCCTTATCTAAATGGCACACAACAAACAACTAACAAACTGTTGGAGCAACTACAAAAAGTACCATTAACATTAAGCCTTGACAAATAGTAAACACTAGCACAAACAAGTAAACAAGTTAGCAAACGAGCTAACAAACATACAAGCTACCAAAGAAGCAAGCCAACAGGAAGTGGGATGCCTTTAAATCAATAGCTCTACCCCATTTGGTCACATCTTGGTCTTCTCATTGATCAGGTTTTTGACTGAAAAGAATGGTCCTATCCTTCCATCTTCAGTATGTTTCATAGAAAAGCTCTCTCCCTCCCCTTGTCATCCCGTTCCCCTGACCTTCCAAGTAATTTATCTCTCTCTTTTTTTTTAAATTTAAAATCTTTTCATCCAATCTCTAAATGCATCACCATCCCCAACCAAATGGCCCCCCCCCCCTATCACTCACTCACTCGCGCACACACACACACACACACACAAATTTTTTCTTCCTCCTCTTTTGTGTCCTACAGAAAAGCAACTTCACCAGCTTCAAATTAAAACACTGAACCCGCTTTTGTCTTTTGTCAAAGCTTTTTGAGGTCTGTGGGTCCTATATAACCATCACTCAGAAAAAAGAAAAATCTGGCACTTATAGGAACATTTAAGTATATAGGTGTCACTCTAATATTGTTGAGTGAAAAGAAGACCTTTCTAGATGGTAGGCAGTTATATCAAATTATACAGGAAGTGTCCTTGATCACTCCCATAGCACCCAAGTGTTTTAAAGAAGCGTGCATTATCTGTGTCAGTCAGACTGCATCTGCATGAATAGGCGTCATACAGTATCTTAAGAGTGCAGCTGCATTTTTATATTATTATTACACACAACAGACTGTTTAATTCACTTCCCAGCTATTATTTTAGTATTATATAGGGAGTGATAATGTACATAAGTCTTAAATGTAGCAGTGCCAGCTCTTTCCAGGTTGTAGTATGTCACAGGGACAGTTTATTCTCTCAACACACAATTCCTTTTAGAGTTCCTCAGAAATGGGCGTCAGTGATGACAGTAATGTATGCTATTGTATGACCTATCCTATCCTATGCCTCTTTCTCTCTCTTTCTCTTTCTTGCTTTCCTTCTACACCTCTCTTTTCCCAGAGGGATCCTCATGATTTCAAGGAAATAGAGTCTCCCATATAATCTCTAATCCTTCTATTTTTCCTGTCCATTTCTCTACCTCTCTTTGCCTTGTCCTTATAAACACAGGGCAATATAAGGGAAAAATGGTGGATAGAGAATATGAAGTGAGTATACACCTGCATATGGAGACACACAGGAATAAAAATGCTAGCATTTTTCACCCCTTCAGCTATGTTCTTTCCTCCTTTTCCCTTAGTCTCTATTTTTTCTCAATGCCTCATGCCCTGTGTTGCCCTCTAAATTGAATTATCATGTTGACAGGGAGAGGGAGGACTTCAGTCCTTTAACACCCGGGAGATGGAGTGCAGATACGTGTTCATATGGGATGCCATGTCCACTGGGGAAGGCTTTGTCAATTTTTTTTTTTTGCTCTGTCTTACAGAAATACCACTTTCTGCATTTTCACACACAGCCTAACCCTAGCACCAATAAATATTTCCCTTTAGAACAGACCAATCTCTACCTCTATCTGTCTGTATTGCTTTCTCTCACGCTCTCTAGTTGATGTTCTCCCTCTTATACCTGCACAGATGGTTTCTGGTGGCTCCTCTGTGTCTTCATTATCTGCCCAATTACTGAGGGAAGATGGCTGCAATTATGGCCGACAGCTATTGTCTATGCTGTAGCACTCAATATTTATTAGTGTTGCACCTGCAGCAGAAAGCCCAGGTGTCTTTTTTCCTGATAAATACACCACTTCTTCATATTTGTCTCTCTGTCTTTGCAATATACAGATGAAATAAAAATAGAACCCCTTGGCATTAATTTAGCTTGCCATGTTTGGAGAAAGAAGGGTTGCAAGTATGATCTCAAGAACATTATTTGAAATTGCAAGTCCATCAGAAGAATACTCATAACCTTGGGGAATGTGCCAAAATTGAACCACAATAAGCTAAAATAAATAAATAAATCAGTAGAGAGCTGTCAGGGAGGTGGTGATTCCAAAAACAGGATAAGAAATCATTTAATTAGGCAAACACGAGAGCATGAATGCCAAAAACCGAAAATGCATGCACAGAATCAAAAGGCTAGCTATAACTGGCTAGGAGCGAGTCTTTGCAAAGTAGCATTTCAAAACTTTTGGTGTGACAGTGAACAATGACAGACAATTCAGCTTGCACTCATTTCAGCATCCCTAAATGCACAAATAATTCAAGCAAACATCTAAATGAGCTTTCAGTCATTTTTGATCAATCAGCTTAAGAGAAGCTGGGGCAGTGGTGGCTCAGTGGTTGAAAGGCTCTGGGTTACTGATCAGAAGGTCAGGAGTTCAAGCCCCAGTACTGCCAAGCTACCACTGTTGGGCCCTTTGACAAGGCCCTTAACTCTCAGTTGTATAAATAAGATAAATGTAAGTCACTCTGGATAAGGGCATCTACCAAATGTCATAAATGTAATTGTAATGTAAATGAGAAAGAAATGCCTTTGTGCTATTCCCCCTGGATGAGGGTGAGCATTTTAGGAGGCAGCACATAAGTCTGCAGCCAGCATTTCAAAGAATCTGACTACTTGAATCCACTGGCGGTAATCTTAATGTTATCCACGCATTACTGTTATTTATTAATTATTACTGTGCCTCTGTTTTTGTCTTTTTTGATTCATTTAAAAAAATTTTTAAAAAAATCTATTTACTGTATTGGTGGTTGTAACCCCTTACTTACCATTTTGTCCCATGAGGGGGAAATATGTGTGGACACTGAGAGGATATTGGAAACCATGGACTGCCCTGTAAGACCTTTATACCTGTGCTATATCGCCGAACTACTAATTGTACTGTATGACTACACTTCAGAAAATGGAATAAAAATAAGTTAAAAAAAGAGAAAAGAATCCACTGGCTGTAAACACCGAAAACATGGGACTGTATCATTTCAATTTGATAGACATTAAAATCTGTTCTCAGGCAAATTGTTTTTGACAAATTCAGCCTTGTGTCAAAAGTCTGCTTTGTGTATGGGACCTACATACTGCAGACTATGACTAGGCACCTGTTTTATATGCACACATACACCAATCAGCCGAATCATTAAAACCACCTGCTTAATGTTGTGCGGGTCCCCCTTGTGCCACCAAAACAACTCTGACTCATCGAGGCATGGACTACACAAGACCTCTGAAGGTGTTCTGTGGTATCTACCACCAACACTTTTGCAGCAGTACCTTTAAATCCTGTAAGTTGTGAGGTGGGGCCTCCATAGATCAGACTTGTTTCTCCAGCACCTCCTACAGATGCTTGATCGGACTGAGATCTGGGGAATTTGGAGGCCAAGTCAACACCTTGAACTCTTTGTCATGTTCCTCACACCATTCCTGAACATTTTTTGCAGTGTGTCAGGGCGCATTATCCTGCTGAAAGAGGCCACTGCCATTAAGGAATATCCACTGTTCACTGATAGAGACTTGAGGGAAAAACTGTTTGTGGCAGTTGTAGTCCTAGCCATTATAGCATAACTCTTCATATGAATTGTCCAAAGCCATCTTATGGTTTTTTAGTGGTATCATCCTCAGCAATCTCAATAATCTTTAGACTGCACCCTGTGGGGCCATTCTCAGCAGCAGCATGTAATTTCCAATTGATGAGAACTCCAACCAGAAGTAGGGCATCTGGATGGATCAGAGAGGTCTGGAGAGCAGAAGGGGCCAGGATCACTGGCATCTCAGGAGTATCATGTGTAGCTTGACAGAAAAAGAGAGGGAGACAGAGGAAAAGAGAAGGAGAGATTTATTAGGTATGCTTATTGCCCTGTAATGGTTAAGGACAATGTACTTTGCGTGAGTGCAAGCAGGGACTCTGGCAAGACTAGCTATGACAGCATAACTAAAAGGGAGAACCAGAAGGTAACACTGACATGAGGGCGCCCTGCGACATAAGGCGGCCAGCCACTCCACCATCAACAAACCTGGGTGAACGCATGAATGTGTGCGGGGGGTGGGGATGGGGAGTTTTGTGACAGCATCCAAACATCCTAGTTCACCACAACACTCTATTTATGTGAGCTCTATAGATCTTTTCCTTTACCTAAGAAAAAAGTATCCACAAAAAGCTTGACTAAACAAATATGCTTTCAGCCTGTACTTAAACACTGAGACTGTGTCTGAGTCCCGAACATTAATCCATTAGTCCCAAACATGTAAGGCTGTTCCATAACTGTGGGGCTTTTTAAGAGAATGCTCTTGCTGTAGCCTTCTCTATTCGAGGTACGAACAAATAGTCTGCACCTTTTGATTGAAGTAGGCGTGGCAAATCATAAAAGTCCAAAAGTGCACTCAGGTACTGTGTCGCGAGACCATTCAGTGCTTTATAGGTCAATAGTAGTATTTTATAATCAATGCGAAATTTTACTGGGAGCCAGTGCAGTGTGGATAAGATAGGGGTGTCGTGGTCATATCTTCTGGTTCTAGTTAGGACTCTTGCAGCTGTATTCTGGACTAATTCTAGTTTGTTTATGCACCTACTGGAACATCCTGACAGTAAGACAATAATCCAACTTAGAGGTGACAAAAGCATGAACTAATGTTTCTGCATCGTGTAGTGACATTATATTTCTTATCTTAGCAATAATTCTGAGGTGAAAGAAGGCTATCCTAGTAATATTATCTTCATGAGCATCAAATGATAGACTGGGGTCAATAATCACTCCAAGGTCTTTTACTACTGCACATGATGAAACAGAAAGTCCATCCAGAGTTACTATGTGATCAGAAAGCTTACTTCTAGCTGCATGTGGTCCTAGTACAAGTACTTCTGTCTTGTCAGAAGTAAGTAAGAGGAAGTTAATAAGTATCCAGTATCTAATGTCCTTTACACATTCCTCAACTTTGGCTTTGCTAAAACATACGACTGTGTGTCATCAGAAAAAACCCCAGACCTATCATAGAGATAGCAGAAACTTGAGGAATGGCCAAATCAACAATTTGGTACATTCTTAAAAAGAAGGAATGCACTGGTGAGCTCAGCAACACATGGAATGCCCCAGAAGACAACTAAAGTGATGATCGCAGAATTATTAACTTGTTGAAGAAAAACCCCTTCACAACATCTAGCCAAGTCAGGAACCCTCTGGAGGAGGTAGGTGTATCAGTCTACACTCAAGAGACACCTTCATGCTGTAAATACAGATGGTTTAGCTCAAGGTGCAAATCACTGGTAACACTCAAGAACAGAATGGCCGTATTAGACTTGCTAAAAAAGCCTTTAAAAAAGAAAGCCTGACCAGTTCTGATGCATGATTAACTTGTACTGGAATGATGGGAAGAGAAGAGTATAAAGAAGGAAAGGAAGGGCTCGTTCCAAAGCATACCACGTCATCTGTCAAACATAGTGGAGGAAGTGTTATGGCATGGGCATGAATGGCTACTAATGGAACTGGGTCACTGGTGTTTATTGATGATGTGACTGCTGATAGAAGTAGCAAGATGATTTCTGAAGTGTATAGAGATATACTTTCTGTTCAGATTCAGTCAAATTCTGCAAAACTGATAGGACGGTGCTTCACAGTACAAATAGAAGAAATTAAATGTTCTTAAATGTCCAATGACCTCAACCCAATTGATCTGCTTTTCACTTACTGAAAACAAAACTGAAGGCAAAAAGACCCACAAACAAGCAGCAATTGAAGGCAGCTGCAATAAAGACCTGGCAAAGCATCTCAAGGGAGGAAACTCGGCATTTTATGATGTCCATGGTTTCCACATTTCAGGCAGACACTGACTGCAAAGGATTTGCATCCATGTACAGTGAGGGAAAGAAGTATTTGATCCCCTGCTGATTTTGTACGTTTGCCCACTGACAAAGAAATGATCAGTCTATAATTTTAATGGTTTTTATAATTTTAATGAGGGAAATAAGTATTTGACCCCCTCTCAATCAGAAAGATTTCTGTCTCCCAGGTGTCTTTTATACAGGTAATGAGCTGAGATTAGGAGCACACTCTTAAAGGGAGTACTCCTAATCTCAGCTTGTTACCTGTATAAAAGACACCTGTCCACAGAAGCAATCAATCAATCAGATTCCAAACTCTCCACCATGGCCAAGACCAAAGAGCTCTCCAAGGATGTCAGGGACAAGATTGTAGACCTACACAAGTCTGGAATGGGCTACAAGACCACTGCCAAGCAGCTTGGTGAGAAGGTGACAACAGTTGGTGCGATTATTCGCAAATGGAAGAAACACAAAAGAACTGTCAATCTCCCTCGGCCTGGGGCTCCATGCAAGATCTCACCTCGTGGAGTTGCAGTGATCATGAGAACAGTGAGGACTCAGCCCAGAACTACACGGGAGGATCTTGTCAATGATCTCAAGGCAGCTGGGACCATGGTAACCAAAAAAACAATTGGTAACACACTACGCCGTGAAGGATTGAAATCCTGCAGCGCCCGCAAGGTCCCCCTGCTCAAGAAAGCACATATACATGCCCGTCTGAAGTTTGCCAATGAACATCTGAATGATTCAGAGGACAACTGGGTGAAAGTGTTGTGGTCAGATGAAACCAAAATGGAGCTCTTTGGCATCAACTCAACTCGCCGTGTTTGGAGGAGGAGGAATGCTGCCTATGACCCCAAGAACACCATCCCCACCATCAAACATGAAACATTATGCTTTGGCAGTGTTTTTCTGCTAAGGGGACAGGACAACTTCACCGCATCAAAGGGACGATGGACGGGGCCATGTACCGTCAAATCTTGGGTGAGAACCTCCTTCCCTCAGCCAGGGCATTGAAAATGGGTCGTGGATGGGTATTCCAGCATGACAATGACCCAAAACACATGGCCAAGGCAACAAAGGAGTGGCTCAAGAAGAAGCACATTAAGGTCCTGGAGTGGCCTAGCCAGTCTCCAGACCTTAATCCCAGAGAAAATCTGTGGAGGGAGCTGAAGGTTTGAGTTGCCAAACGTCAGCCTCGAAACCTTAATGACTTGGAGAAGATCTGCAAAGAGGAGTGGGACAAAATCCCTCCTGAGATGTGTGCAAACCTGGTGGCCAACTACAAGAAACGTCTGACCTCTGTGATTGCCAACAAGGATTTTGCCACCAAGTACTAAGTCATGTTTTGCAGAGGGGTCAAATACATATTTCCCTCATTGAAATGCAAATCAATTTATAACATTTTTGACATGCGTTCTTCTGGATTTTTTTGTTGTTATTCTGTCTCTCACTGTTCAAATAAATCTACCATTAAAATTATAGAATGATCATTTCTTTGTCAGTGGGCAAACGTACAAAATCAGCAGGGGATCAAATACTTTTTTCCCACACTGTATTTAAAACAGTCCCAATATTTATGATTATGTTGGCTTGTCCAATTACTTTGAGCCTGTGAAAATGGAGGGACTCTATAAGGGGTTGACAAATGGAGGGCTCACCAGTTTATATATTTACCAATATTTTTGGTAAATCCCTGGAATTAAAGCTGAAAGTGTACACTTCAATCACATCTTGATTGCTTCATTTCAAATAAATTGTGCTGGTGTAAAGAGGCAAAATTATGAAAATCATGTTACTGTCCATATACTTATGGACCTGACTGCAAATAAAAACATATTTGTTTTGTGAATTTCTGGCCAGAAAATTTTTACAGAAATAAGTAAAAAAAAACAACAACTCTCTTTTTTGTTGCCTTCTGTGGATTCCAGTCCCAAGGCAAGCCTCTAGCCTCAGATGCCCTATTGCAAAACAATACAACACAAATCAACACAAATAGGAGTGGGCAAATACTATTCATATCAGTATTTGTAACCATTTAGCATTATCTTTAGCTTTCTATACCACATTGTGAAACTGGTGTGGGTTGCGCCCTAGTAGCGGTCTGTGTGTGTGTGGATATGTATCCTTTAGCAAGCTTCTACCATTCCTCATAGTGACAGTGCTACACTATTCCAATACTTGTGTGCTTCAGCCCCAGCAATGCTGCTATGCCTCTCTTATGGGAATACATAGTTTGTGATTAATATAAAATCCTGGGCTGAGAGTCCTTTCTCACTCACTCCTACCTGAGGAACTAGCCTCTAATGATCTAGTGGAGTTTGAGAGATGGAACCCCATGTAATTCTCTGCTGCAGCAGAATATTATAGGTCCAGTTAAAGAAGGAATGCAAAAGTGGGAAAAGAAGGGTAAGATGAAAAAGTCTGCTGCATGCATATAGAGCAACACATGATAAGGGAAACTATAACTGAGAAAGAATGTTTATGTATACTGCATGGCCAAAAGTTTGTGGACACTTACCTAAACTGTGGGCATTACCTAAACTGTTGCCACAAAGTTAGAACCACACAATTATAGAGAATGTCTCTGTGTGCTGTAGCATCACAAACTCCCTAACTCCCTCCTAACAGGAACTAAGAGGCCCAAACCTGTTCCAACATGACACAAAGTGCACAAAACGAGCTTCATTAAGCTCATGAACCTTGTTATGCCAAGGTCAGAGAGGAAGAACTCGAGTATCCTGCAGAGAGCACCCTTGGGATGAACTGGAACACCAACTGCACGCCAGACCTCACCCAACTTTTTGTAGAGGTTCTGGGTCCGTTATTATTGCTGTAAAGGTTGATTGTGAATGGCAGTGATCACTTAAGGTGAAAAAGAAACTACCTTGAAAGCATAAGGAAATGTGTTATTTAACTTCAGCAAAGTCCTTCAAACCAGGCAGATTTGTGAAAAGATAACTGCAAGTTTTATTTAACCAAATGACAGCAATAAGGGAAAGTGGTAAATTAAACTGTCATTTATCTTGGAAGCCCTTCCATGCCCTATCTTTTGGTTTTCCAGTCATTTTGAAAAGTGCTGTTTCCATGGATTATGAAATGGATGTGCTTGTCAATGAACCGTTCTTCCGATTAAATTTCACTGATGTTGTCATCATCATCATTTTCCTTCTATAGGTCTATAGTTTCTTTTTCCACTGTCTCTGCAATAACAGGTTCTCCACTGTGTGCCCTCCTTCCTTTACACTGTCTCTCTCTCTCACACACACACCCACACACCCAACAGCCAAAATACCAGTTGGTTACTATAGAGACAAATGTATTCAAATTTTATTTCCTCATTTTATGATCCCCAATCTTTCCACTCTTAGTCCACCTCCTGTTTTGAGCTTTTGTTCTCTGCCTTTGTTTTTATCTCCTTACATCGTTCTATCCCATTCTGCTTTTATTTATTTATTTACTATTTTTCTATTTTCATTCCATTGCTGTATCTTTTAGCTGGGATCTCTTCTATAACAAATATATATTAATATTCAGGAATAAACCTTGGTGATGCAGAACAGTCACTGCTGTATGAAGCAGTTACTTGTGGAAATGAATACTAAATCAGAAACTCTTCAGTCCTTGGTTTTATCTTGGTGGAGGAGCTTACCTTGCACCCACTGTATAGATGTTTTTGCTGTAAAAATTGAGTATGAATTATTATAATTATGAATTACTGATTAGAAATAAAAACATCCTTTCTCTGAGCGTGTATATATAACTCTAATGGGCGGCTGTGGTTAAGGTGGTAGAGCAGGTTGTCCACTAATCGTAGGGTTGGCGGTTCAATTCCCAGCCCACGTGACTCCACATGCCTAAGTGTCCTTTGGCAAGACATTGCTCCCGATGGCAGGCTAGCCTTGAATGGAAACTCTGCTGCCACTGGTGTGTGTGGGTGAATGAAAAATAGTGTAAAGTGCTTTGTAAAACCACTAAGGTTAAAAAAGCATTATATAAGTGCAGACAATTTACCATTTATTGCCAGTGATCTGTGCTCCTCATGGTTACTTTTATTGTTAATATTGTGTAATAGTATTATTGTTTATCATCCAACAAAATGGCAGCATTTGACTGACTACTTGGGTGACTAGTGTTTACTAGTTACTCCAGCCCTCAAGTTGGGTGTTTCATGTTTCACCTCCAGGCAACCGATTTGTTCCAGCTCGGTGGGGCTCTATGATCGGATTGTATTCTGCCACTGTGACAGTAAACTGTAAATGTGAATGCAAAAACTGTATTCTGTACACATTTTTTTTTTTTACAATAAACTTTCATCTTGACAATTTGTACATGTATCTTAAACATAGCATGAATCAAACAGATACAGTGGTTACTTTCATTTTTGAAATTAAAGCCTGGTCTAAGGATTGTGATTAAAGACTGGTCTACGGATTGTGATGTACATAACTACCAAAATACTGACTGATGGTCATCATTTTCACAGTTTGCTTTGTGCAGCCAGGAACAATGGTGAAGTGTTTTTTCTCTCTCAATTTTCCCCTCAGTTTTTCTGTGCAGCTTGCATGGTTTGCCCTCAAGTCCTGTTCACTGATAGTGTCATTTCAGGCTTTTAACACAGGTCTCACTCTTGGATTGATCCAGCTTTTTTTTATTCTGTTTGGAGTCATAGAACTCTCAGCGGGTGGTGGAGCTAAAAATAATTTGGATGCAGCCCTAAACACATTCTCTCACTTCCTGCCATCCTTCTGTTCTTTGGGAGTATTTTTCTGGCCCTTGTCTCACTTTCAGAAGACAGAACATTTACACACATGTAAACCCAGACATGGCAGCATAAGACAGTGTGAAGCTATGGCATGGCCTTGAGGCTGTGACGCCCTGTCACACTCCTGCTGGGCTTCACACACTGACTGAAGTTGAGCATTCTTTGGAAGAGCAGCAGATGAGACCTGAATGACTTACACCATATAATTCACTTGTCATTTATATATATCCTTTTATGTTATTTATCACCACCCATGGCTTGTTTGACCTGTCAATTAAATGCTTTTAATCCAACCGTAATCATTCAAAAACTAGTATCTTATGAATAATGACTACTTTTTAATGACTACTATATGTCTGCAATAAATAGCAATATATTGTTGTAAACATTTAAATAAATTAGTCTAATATTTGAATAGATGGATTATGTTCATAAAATAAATCTGTACAGAGGGTTTCAGTGGGATTTATTTTACATTTAAAGGTGTCCAATTTACAATACAATTGTGCAAAGCTGCATAAAGAGAACTCCTGCTCTACATTTGGTCTCCACTTTGGCTTTTTCTTTTGTAAGCCCACTTTGCTGAGACATCCATAACATGTCATCAGCCACTTGATTCTAGAGGGAGCAGGTAATACACAGTAGAGTGTGAAATGAACATGAACAAGATGGATCATTCATTTTTCTAAATATCTGGAGTAAATAGAATAAGCAGACGTTATCCAGTAAAAGCCTTGGTCTTGTAAAAGTAATCAGCTATTCAGAGGAGACACAGCATGTAGGGCATTATAGACTATGATGTAGGGCATTATGGACTATAACCACTAGACTTAAAAAAAAAAAAAAGTACATACAGTTATTTGTGTTTGTTGTATACACAATAGCGATACATCTTATGCTTATGATAACTCTCTGTGCTATAAGGCATAACCCAAATAGAATAACTTGTATTTTTTAGTAGCCGTCCAATCGGACATCACTGCCAGGCTGGAATTGTCTTGCCAGGGGCCAGATATTTGTACTGAGTGACAGAGCCACCGTAGAGAGCTGTGGTGTTGTGAATGCCTGGCATAGTGACCTCAGGCAAAGGCTTGATCTCTAGGATCCCAAAGAACCACGAGAGACTAAGGAACTGTAATGTGGATGTATCACAGGCATGGCACAGACAATCCAGTCTGAAAAAGAGCTTTAGGGTCAAAGAATGGAAAACCTCATTGATTTATTTAATGTTACACAGTTGAGATGAGAACACTTTTTTTTAGCATGGGGGCCAGGCACTCTCTGTGGTCTATTTAATTAAGACCAGAATGAGATTAGGTTAGCATTTCACAATTCATCAATAATGCTAGGTAGGCAAAATGTGCAACTAATCACATTTCCTCCATTAGAGAACTTGTTTAGTCAATAAATGAGATGTTGAACAGATACTGCTGACAAATGCATTAGAAGAGAATTACTGTAGACTCAGAACTGATTTCAGAACATTTTACATGAAAGTAAAATAAACCAGCACTTAACTGGTACATTAATGGCTTTTCTTAACATATCTCTGAGTTAAAATATTGTAACTTTACATTCTGTAGTAGAAAAGTTGGCCACAACTCATAAATGTCACTTAAAATCTGCGTAAGGCTAATTAACTTATTTTACCAACTGTAAATAAAATATCTGAAGTAAAATCTCTGAAGACTGTTGCATGAAAAAAAACAACATCAGGTGAACTGCATAGACTGTTGTTGTATTCTTCTTCCTTTTTTTTCTCTCCAGAAGGAATGCAGACTATACTGATGGCTCAAACTAGTTGGAGGCACCAAAAAGACACCAATGCTGGGACAGTCACTGTGTTAATTTAGAAAGTACAGTAAAGATTAGGCAAAATAGCCAAACTGCACCTGGTCGCCATTAGTTTTGTACCAAATTTAATGTGGTTTAAACAAGAATAATGTACTCCAATTAAGCTGTGTTCTAAACACTCAAGCAAGAATTAGAATCAAGTTTAACTCCACAGGTAAGATTCAGTCTTCATTCAAGCCAGTTCATAGTTCATAGCATATTCACATTCATATTTGATTAATACAATATGCACATGAACATATAGTACACTCATACACTTTATTAGGAACACCTGTACACTCATTCAAGCATATATCCAATCAGCCAATCGTATAGGAGTGTATATTCTTTACAATTGTGGTGAATAGAAAAGCATCTCACAATGCACAACATGCTAAAACTTGAGGCAGATAGTCTACAACGGCAGAAGACCATATCTGGTTCCACTCCTGTCAGACAAGAAAGCTATAGTGGGCACTCAATATGGACATTTTACAATAAACATTTTTTAATGCTTCAGATTCAATTTTTATTTACCTGTATTAACGTGGGTCATGGACAGAATAATACTTACAGCATTTGACAGACATCCTTATTCAGAGTGACTTACATTTATACAACCTGAGCAGTTGAGAGTTAAGGGCCTTGCTCATATGCCCAGCACTGGAAGCTTGGTAGTGCTGGGTTATGAACTCACAACCTTGCAGTCAGTAGTCCAATGTCTTAACCACTAAGCTACCACGGCCCTAAATAAATGGTTTTACAAAACATGCCCCAAACTCCAACCCACACTGTAAATTTAATATTAATATTAACGTGTTTTAATATTAACATGTTAATTCCTACTACATTTAAGTTTCACAATTCTTTTGAATCAACTATAGTATTCAGTATGGCATGGTTTTTAGTTTGTTTATTTTAATGCAAGTGAACCTATTATAGAATTCAAGTATGTAGATACATACATATAACTATATGTTGTAATTAACCTTACTTCCATGTGTAATGCATTAAAACACGCACTGGAGTAGCAGCACTGTTAATATACTGTAAGACCTGCTTTGGATTTTGCAAATA
Source organism: Ictalurus punctatus (assembly GCF_001660625.3). Taxonomy (NCBI): domain Eukaryota; kingdom Metazoa; phylum Chordata; class Actinopteri; order Siluriformes; family Ictaluridae; genus Ictalurus; species Ictalurus punctatus. The sequence goes on along the minus strand of NC_030427.2, from coordinate 18,791,840 downwards.
TTTTTCCTGAATTCCATGACTTGAATTTCTACGATCTAAATTTTCGACAGCTTGAATTTTAAAAACTGGAAATTTGTAATACCTGAATTCCAATCAGTGGAATTCAGAAACAATAAATAATATATATTATATATTCAAATGTCTTAAAATTCACAAAATTTTCAATAACCTCACATTACACACATTTTTCTAGCAAGCATTACCACGTTCAGCTTTAGGTTCTGCTGACTTGGATTTTCCCACGCATAATTAGCCAGGCATTTCATCTCCCAAGCGTTATATGCATAAAATAAATAAAGCATTCGATTAAAATGAAAATGCACTATTTTTTTTGCTTTAATGCAAATTTATTCCCTTAATTGAGCTTCCGATTGCTGTTCAATATGCAGGGCCGTTAATAAATAAGCTTATGTACTGTAGAAGGCCATCAAGCATTTAATAAAGCATACACAGTTCTGAACTTCACCTGACTACATGCACACGTGCACACACACACACACACACACACACACACACACACACACACACACACACACACACACACACACACACACACACACACACACACACACACACACACACAGGTATACTTCTATTACATTGTGTCTACAGCCACATCTGTGGAAGAATGATGGAGATATACTCAGACTAAAGGTATTGCTCATAGCATGCCTAGTCTTCAGTGTTAATGAGGTTGTACTGAATAACTTCAGAAAAGTAAACCAAAATAAAACTTAAAGATAATTAGCAAATAACAGATTTCTACCCACATTCTTTTTTGAATAATAATGTAATGCGCTTTTGTTTCATTCAGCCAACCAACAATGCTGAATTGTCCTTACATTGCCCTTGGGATTGTGCGATTGAACAAGTACCACACCTCGCACCTCACGTCAACTTTCTGAGACCAAGGTGTGGCACAATGCATCTCAAGAACTTGGTGGACTCAAGGTGAGATGACTAGTGAGCTTTTATTCTTTTCTATGCCCCATACAGTATAGAAAAGCAAAACAAAATCAAATGTAACAGAAACTGAAATTCAACTCACATAACACACATACTGTACATACACACATGCCTCTGCCCCGCTCACTGAGAGAGAAAGAGAAAGAGAGAGAGAGAAAAACAGCATGTTAAATAAACATTCACAAATAACACTCCAGCTGCAGTCTCCTGCTAAACCACACCCCCACATGCCATACAAGGCATTGGAAGAATATTTTAAGGAGTGTCTGGAACAGGGTAGTATGCACCCCTCTATGCATCCCCATGCTTCAATACCCTGTATCATAGTGGTAGACACTACAGACAATGGTTCTGGACCAGTGTTATCCCGATAAAACTGTCAGGCCAAGATCAAATGGAGCAAAGAGCAAATGGTGTTAGCCATATAGAGTGGGGTCCAAAGGTCGGAGACCACATTGATTTTTTTGTTTTATTTAAAACTGAAAATAAACAGAAGGTTTTAGAATTTTGATCTAACATGGATCACCAGGTTTTGCACAATCTTGTGGAGTCCGTGTCAGCTCAAGTGCATGCTGACATTAAAGCAAAAAGGAGACACAACAACTACTAAGAAATTCATGCAAGTATTTCTACTTTTCACTCACATTGTTGGTGAAAATATCATTTATAATGAAAATCTGTGTTGAATTGAAAAAGAATGACAAACAGAAGCATTTTCATTAGTGTGCACAGACTTTTGGACACCACTGTACCTCTACTGATGCACTTTATTTCAGCCCTGTGGTTTCCATACCTGCCATTGCAGCCATTATTTGTGTGTTTGTTTATCAGGTTACAGATTCTCTGCACTCTTAAACTCATATAAGAGCTCCTTTATATAAAAACAAAATAGGGATGCACTGATATTGATACTGGTATTGAGTCTTGGCCTGATACTAAGGTCATTTACCTGTCCTTGTAATCATAAAAGATGCCCCAATGCCAACATCTAATACCAGGTGACACTATGACAAAAGGCTAGTGTATGCTGTCACACTAATGAACAGATAACATGAAATGACAGCCTTTCACATTTAATGATCAAAGCAAAGCAGACTGCAAACTGTGCTCTGTGAACATATCAAGAGGAGGAATTACATCATCTTCCTAGAATACAAGTCACCTGATAAAACATCTTAAACATAAAACTCAGCATGAGGAGCTCATTACTAGCAGCAAAGATGCATGCTAGGTGAGAAAAAATGTCCACAGACAACTCTGGATGAGTGAAAATAACAGCACTACCCAGTATGATGATCTTAAAGATCAGCTGCTATCACTCATTAATAACGAGGGACTCAGATGCCAAACCAAAACTTTATTTACTTTATATACAGAAGTGAAACAAAACCTGCTCTTCCACAATTCTCTACTCCATACAAGATAATTAATGCAGCCATCTAATGCACTACATTTAAAAATAACTATCTAACATTATGAAGTAGCCTATACGCATGAACACACACATGGGCACTTTTAATGAACACTGTTTAAATAAACAACGCTAAATAAAATGTTCAGTCATGTTCCTGATTAATAATGAAGGCCAAATCACTGAACCATGCTTTCTATGTGCTCATAAGTCATAATTTTACAAAGATGTTATGATTGTGCAACCTGTATCTGCATAGCAAAATGTTTATATGAAAGGATACTAGGATTTTAATCCAACTTGAGATTATTAAATATGCACAAATATACTTGTTACTGTACATAAATACAGTTGGAAGAAAACAGGCATCAAATCATCTCAGGCACTGGCATCTCCATACCCTTCTCCTAAGGTCTAATCACACACTTCCTGTTTTGTGATTACTTCCTGATCAATACAAGCATAGATATTAATACCCAGACTTTACTTTCCTTTTTTTAGCCCTGTTTTAGAAAACATATCAATAGCTGAGTGAGATCTGCCATCTGATAGTGGTATTTGGCACTGAAAAGAATATAGCACTTTACATTGTTTACAATTAGTACTAGTATTAGTAGTAGTTTACACTTAGATTGAATAATAGAAAAATGTATATTTTATTTGGACTTCTCTGCATTGTTGCACTAATAAGCATTTTTAGACAGTTAACAGCAGGTGTATCTCTTAATGACATTCATTATTATAAATAATATTATAATGTTAATATTATATTATACACTGTATTCCTCAAGTTTGACTAGTATTTTTATGATGGGTGATGATTTTATTGAATAATTCAAACTAGCGATCCCTGAGTGAAGCTACTCAAATCTAAAGTAATGACTTCTTTATACAGTATGACTTCATTTTGGAATAACACTCTACAAAGTTTACCCCCCCACCCCCCCACCCCTCATTTATTGTTTAGAAATAGATGACAATAAATAAATAAATAAATCACCCTTGACCTTTGCTGTGCTTTCTTGACAATTCTCTTGATATACTTTTTGGCTTATTCTGATCTATAGATTTCCTTGTACTTCAACATGTGCCTGGTTTGGCCTGTGTCTCATCGAGTCTCTGTCCTTTTATGTATTGACATATAAAAAGAAAAGTCTATTTCATTTATGAAAAAACTGCTAGGGATTGCATGATAGTTGAAAATTGCATCACGACTGAATGGTGCTTGTTGCCCCAAATTAGGGCAAGGCTGTGTATGTGCTTATTGAAGGTGCTTCAGTCCCAAGCAATTTGGGCATTGGTGTCATCCAGCCATCCAATTCCACGGGGGCCTGGTATAACAAACAACATGAAATGTTGTTGTGCCATGAAATACAGAAGAGTAAGAAATTGGAAAACATTGAAAAAAGTTTCACTTAGACAACAACTCACTTAGAATTTATGAATTTATGCACAGTTATGATATAACTTTACATAGCCGCCTTTCTGCTCTCTGAGGCAGTGGCAAATATCGAGAAATCAATACTAAAGTTACCCTCATCTAAGGTGCAGATCAATGCACTCTACTTCATGGTGCAGATTTTACCATGCAAGGATTTTTGAGTCCTTGGGAAAGAGGGTGTGGGTGTAGTAAGAGCCTTTTATAGGCTTTTGTTTTTTTAACTGTCTGAATTATATATTATATATGTATATATTACCAACTATCTTTGGTTTTCGCTTTAGATATTCCCTTTGATTTTGTTTGCCTTAACTTAATATCATATCAATGATATGAATTGGATTTGTTTGTATGAGTGTCTTTCAAGTTTGTAATGCTTCATTAAATCTGCACATGAATCAGAAACTTTAAAAACTCTAAACTCTGATTCTGTCTCATTACAGAGAGAGGGGGAGTGTTTTTTGTACAAGCAACAGCGCTTATGTTTCTAAACCAACAAAACAAGGTGGCTGCAGTTGAAATATTGAATCAAAACATTCTTGCTTTTACAAAATAACCTAACAAATAGACTCTTTAAACTTTTCCTTCATCAACAGTAACAGTAACCACTTTTATCCTGGTCAGGGTCACAGAGGATCCAGAGCTTATCTTGGGAATGCTGGTGTAACCCAGCCAAGGTTATACAATTATAGAATTATTCTGGAAATTATTTAATTTGACATGTAGGGCAATTATTATGATTACTTTATTATGATTCTTTCTTATTGTATTTTGGTTTATTTGTATTTTTCGTTATTATGGTCTTGACACTGTTGATTTGAGATTTGAGCCAATAGGAAGGCAAAGGGGAACGGAAGTCCCGCCTCCATGTAATATTTCTTTCGGCAGATGCCTACTTTTTTTCTTTTTCAATTGAGCCACGTAGCAGAACTGTCTGTTGTATCTCTTATATATCAAACTGAATCTTTGCATTGAAGCTTCCAGTGTATACTGCTGCATAATCTTTTTATTTTGTGTAGCAAGAACAGATTTTGTGAACAGGCCAGGTTTTTTGTGTGGATGAACAGTCTACTGCAGAGGATAGATACCAGACAGAGGAGACACCAGCAGAGCTCCTGGAACCCCTTTTCCTTGAAATACTTGATCAAGATTTCCCCAAATCAGGGAATGGTGAGTCACCCAAACAATTGCATGCAGAAGATTTGAACACCTCCCTCAGGATACCCGCCTATGCGGCAGGACTGACACAACTTGTGCATAGGATTTGAAACAGAAAGAACCCTTTTGTAAGAGAAAACTGTAAATCCATTTATTTCATTTAATTTAGTTCCATTTTATTGTGACTCTGTATTTTATTTTGATCAATGGTTCATAAGTAAAGCCGGCAACTTAACTGTACTTATCTTGTCCACTGGTCTCGATCCATTTGGTTATTTGTCAGTGCACCTCCCTCCGAATCTAGTACTGGTCCTATAATATGTGGTTAACTGGTATCATGCCTGTTACACTGGACACAATCGAGGAGAATTCTTCGCAGGACACCATGAACACATAGTCACATGCTCATTTACATCTAGGATCAATTTAATATTGCCAATCTACCTTACTGCCTGTTTTTGGACAGTGGGAGGAAACCGGAGAATTGGAGGAACCCTATTCAAACACAGGAGAACATGTCAGTATGAAACCAGGGCCCCTGGAGCAGAATGTCGCCCTCATAGAGAAACCTGTCAGAGAAAAGTAAACAGCTAAACACTCTGGTAGGTTAATGTAATCAAATTCCAGTCATTCCCATCTTCCTCATTTCCAACGTTAATTTATTTGCCACAATGCAATAACCAGCCTGGCCCTCTACTGATTGTGTTATGTGACATGTGACAATCAGGGCATTTCACATTAACAATGCAATCTATCTATCTTGGAAGAAGATGTGTCCCAATCTCACAATGTCTAAGAATGTTACAATGCACCTGCTAACATTTCATTTATTATTTTCAAGCATTGCACTGCCCTTCACTCACTTCTCACAACATTTGTTTAGAATTTCTTTAGCGAATTTCTGCAACCTATATCTTATAAAAATCCTAACAGTTTTCTAAATTGCTGTATATACACTTTGTTGTTATGTTTACAGCTTGAGATACAACGAGGGCTGTGCGCCTGTGAGAGCAACCACAAGCAGAAGTCACATTATGTGGAATGGGTGACAGCAGAATTAGCCTGCATGATGAGCATGTTTCATAAAATTGTCACCTTCCTGATAACGGCAGCCCAACAGAAATAGTCCCCATTCTCCTGATTACCCACTCATGCATTGCCTTATTCACTGGATGATTCAATATACTATACATGACACAAAACATTTGAGTGGTTGATGGTGTAGTTGGAAGGACCTTATCATATCCTAAATATATCCAGCTATTCTGGGGCTTGAATGTAGGTAATCCTGTGCATTAATTAATACATCACTGGGAGCAATCATTATTCGAGTTATAAGGGAGAAAACAGATCTAATCCTGTTTATTATAAACCCAGGCATGAGATAAAATATTAGATATTTTATGCTTGAATATCCTGTGTCGGTCACTGTATCATGCCGTTGCAGGCTAGTCCTATTATGATGAAGAAAATATTGTATAGTTTACCTTGCTGCTATTCACCAAAATATTCAATATCCATTTGGTCAAAACAATGTATTTGCTACAGTATTGCAGTGCTACTGTACAGCATTTGTCTATTACATAACAGTGTAACTTTGACACCTATACCTTTAGTAAATACTAATAACAAATATCTAGTTTAGTCTCATATTAATAATTTATTACTATGAATATTATATTATATGAAATTATGTTTTGTTAAGAGGCATGGTGTCTTAGTGGTTCGCACGTTTGCCTCGTACCTCCAAGGTTGGCGGTTCGATTCCTGCGGATGTTATCCCTGTGCTTCGGGGGTTTCCTCCAGGTACTCCAGTTTCCTTCTGCAGTCTACTGTATGTGTTGTAGGTCGATTGGCATTGCCAAATTGTCCGTAGTATGTGAATGTGTGAGATTGTGCCCTATGATGGGTTGACACCCTGTCCAGTGTGTCCCCTGCCTTGTGCCCTGAGTCCCCTGGGATAGGGGCCAGGATCCCTGCGACCCTGTGTAGGATAAGCAGTATGGAAAGTGAATGGATGGATGGATATTTTGTTAAACATCGTTAACAGATATTTTGTCAAAACTTCAAAAAGGCAATGTTCTGTGTCTTAATAAAGTTTCCACTCCATTAATTATAGAAACAGAAGCAATTCCAGGGCATTATTCTTGACTGATTTATCTTTCATCATCCAACAGACATGCACAGATTAATCTTTCTACTTCTCTGCTCGCTAACTCTCGCTGTAGATTTATACTGACTTGCTGCATTACCATACTCTCTCCCTTTTTAATTGCATCTTTCTCAATTTAATAGATGCAGAACATTGTTGTTATCTAATGGATGATAAGAGTTATCTTTCTCTTACTCACCCTGCACAATCCCTCTCCTGCCTGTCTGTCAATATATCCAGAGCAACAATGCCATTCATCTGTCTTGTAATGTATTCAGTAATTAAATTTCCATCAGTTTCTTTGTGCCACTTGATAATATGCACTCATCTGTGGAGAGAAGGGTCTGAAAGACAGTTCAAGTGTCAGTTTGTCCTTCTCCATCTCTGTTGCTCTGTTTCATTTGAAACACTTAGAAAGGGAATGATATGAGTGGGCACATGCCCATGAATCCACTCTATAATATACTTTTCAATATATTTCACTGTATTTGTCATGTAAAGGAGGCACCGACAGAAGCAAGTGCAGGTTATGAAGTTTAATCCAAAAACACCAAGTCCAAAGGGTAACTCCAAATCTCACAACTTTAAACAGGCAAGGGTCATACTATCAGGCAAACAGGTATAAACTAGGCTAGGCAGAGAATCGAAGTCATCAGAGTAAACAAAGTCCAAAAGCAGAATATCGACACTTAGAAAGACTTGGTTATGACAGAGACAATAGCAACTGAGTGTATACTTCACAAAGGCATTGTGTTCAAACAGTCTCTTTTATGTGAGGTGTGACTGCGAGCGTAAATGGGAACATGTGTCCCATTATGTAATATGAAACTATTTATATATGAATGTTTAATAAATGTATTATATGAATGTAACTAAATGGTAAATGGCGCACTTATATAGCGCTTTTATCCAAAGCGCTTTACACTGTGTCTCATTCACCCATTCACACACACACACTCACTCACACACAAACACGTCAATGGATGCAGAGCAGCAATGCAAGGCGCTCACTTGCCATTGGGAGCAACTTGGGGTTCAGTGTTTTGCCCAAAGACACTTCGGCATGTGGAACCACAGCTGAACCACAGCTGCCCCCTGTGTGCTACCTATACAGAATATAAATGATTATTTACATAATTGTGACAAGGAGGAGGGAGAAGCCAGGTTGTGAGGATGCACACCTGGCACTGATTTGGCTAATCAGTGGGAGAGAGAGAGATAAAGCTGTGGCTGGAAGTACCAGGGAGGGAGAGGGAGAGAGAGAGAGAGAGAGAGAGAGAGAGAGAGAGAGAGAGAGAGAGGGAGGGAGGGAGGGAGGGAGGGGCACATGTGCTTTATCTTTGGCTTACATTTGTGTGTTTTACATTATGTTTGAGTTCTGTTGTTTATTAAACTTTACGTTTATGTTCAGCCGGTTCCCGCCTCCTCCTTGGCCATTGTAAAGTTTGTTACAACAATAAAGAAACTATATGTAAAATAAAGAAAAAACTAAATACCATAAAGTGTGTGATTAAGATTTTGGGTCACCACAAACAGCCAAAATAGTTTCAGTCACCTTTGCATAGATTTTACAAGTCTCCAAGACTGTAATGGATGAAGGAACACTATTCTTCCAAAAGATATTCCCTCAGTTGCTGTCTTGATGATTGTGCTGGAGAGTACTGTTTAACTCATCAGTTCAATTGGATGACGGTGAAGGTCATACTCATCATTCAGTGAGCCTTTGTGCCCTGTGGATGAGGGTATTATAATCCTGTGAGAGACCTCTTCCTTCAGAATAGAAATGTTTCATCACAGGATAAAGGTGATCAATCAGAATAACTTTGTACAATGTTGCAGTGACCTTTCACTCAAAGAGAACAAGTTTGCCCCAACCTACGGCATCAAAATGCTCCTTACAGCATAATAGCCACCAGTTTTTCCTTTGTCATCCATTGTATACTCAATAATGAAAACATTGATTTTCAAAAGGCTTTGTACGTGTAATAATTTTTTTACACATATAGTCGGGTCCGTAAGTTTTGGACAGTGACACAATTTTTGTAATTATGCCTCTGTACACCACCACAGTGGATTTGAAATCAAGCAATCAAGATGTAATTGAAGCTTAGACTTTCAGCTTTAATTTAATGACAATCATTATCTACATTGTTAACGTTAACTGTTTAGGAATTGCAGGCATTTTTTTACAGAGTCCCTCTATTTTCCCAGGCTCAAAAGTACTTTGACAATTGACTGATAAGCAGTTTCATGGCCAGATATGGCCTGTTTCCTCATTATTTCATTTTAGTAGCTGTTCATGGGAACTCTCAATATGCGGTCCAAAGAGATGTCAGTGCAAGTGAAGGAGGCCATCATTAGGCTGAAAAAACAAAACAGACCTATCAGAGAGTTAGCAGAAACTTTATGAGTGGCCAAATCAACAATTTGGTACTTTCTTGAAAAGAAGGAGTGCACTGGTGAGCTCAGCAACACTTAAAAGGCCTGGAAGATGACGGAAGACAACTAAAGTGGATGATCGCAGAATGATTTCCTTATTGAAGAAAAACCACTTCACAATGTCTAGCCAAGTCAAAAACACGCTGGAGGAGGTAGATGTATAATTGTCAAAGTCTACAATCATGAGAGGCCTTCGTGGATGTAAATATAGAGGGTTTACCTCAAGATGCAAATCACCGGTAACTCTCAAGAACAGAAAGGCCAGATTAGACTTTGCTAGAAAACATCTTGATTACTTCATTTAAAATCCACTGTGGTAGTTTACTGAGACAAAAGTCCAAATACTTGTGAACCTGACTATATATGGCAAATGGTAGGAATTGCAGTCTTCTTGGCTATGATGTTACAGGCTTTTCACACCTGGATTTGGTTTGGTTCCTGCAACCTCTCAAACTCTGTCAGCATGGCTAGACAGCCACAGTACATACGTTCAGGTCTCTCTGTTCAATCAGGTTTGATTCCAATCAGTCCAATCAACTCCAGTCAGGTTGAATGGCTGATTCACTCATAGACATTCTCAGACTTGAAGTCATCTTGGCTGTGTGTTTTGGGACATTTCCTGTTGGAATCAGTCTGTGGTCCTGATGAGCAGGTTTTCCTCAAGTTATTTCCCCCTCAATTTTGACAAACCTGTCAGTTCCTGCTAATGAAAATCATCCCTGTAGAGATGGAACCTAGGTGATGAGTGGTGCCTGGTTTTCTCCATTTGTAGTGCATGGTGTGAGTTTGGGAAATACATTTTTTAAAACAAAATGTATTTCAAAAGTTTCATGAGTTGAACAAGTCATATTTTGCAAATTGATATCTGTTGTTCTACTTTGTGATTTTTTCCAGCAGGATTTTGATAGTTTTTAAACTTTTATAGAAAGCTTGTATAAGCTAGAACATATTATCTGTACAATCCGAATGTATTCATATTCAGTTACATCCCTAAGACATAGAAATAACATCTCTGTCAACATGGTGTGTGAATTCTGGCTAAGACATTTCTACATCACTCCAGTTCATTATCAATTTACCTAGAGATGTCTGTGGGGTTTTTTAATTCAGCTTGCATAGATATTATTTTTGTTTGAATCTGCCCACAATATTTCTAACCAATTTACTTGAAAACTATATAAATTTAGTTGATAAACCATATGAACTATTCACACAGCGATATAATATAATTGCATATATGGTTTAATTTCACAATATGGCTTCCACCTTCATTATTCAGCAGCTTATAGAATAGCACTTGATCCAGCACATCCTATTATTAACATAGCCAATTATTACGTATTTTATTTTTTTAAATATTGTGCACTGACAGCACAAATTAATGAAGTCACAAGATCATAAATTGAATTATTCAACATCCATTTAGTCTAAAACAATGCATTTGCTACAGTGTTTTAGACATGTGAAAACTGAGCAACACAGGTTTATAAAAAAAATTATTTATAGAACAATAATTGGCACCCCATGAATTCATATGTGAAGAATATATTTGAAGTATATTCCCATTGATATTTTACATTTTTTAGTACACCTGGGTGAGTAGGAACAGGAAATCATTCAACAATGACCTCGTGTTTCACAGGGGTATAAATATGAGGAAACACATAGGCTAAATTCCCTTAGTTATTCATAACAATGGGTAAGACCAAGGAATATAGCTGTGATGTGCAGCAAAAGGTTGTTGAGCTTCACAAAATGGGAAGTGGCTATAAGAAAATAGCAAAAGCATTGAAAATGCCCATTTCCACCATCAGGGCAATAATTAAGAAGAAGTTCCAGTCAATTGGAAATTTTATTAATCAACCTAGAATTAGACGTGTGTCTATATTGTCTCAACACACTATGAAGAGGATGGTTCGAATGGCCAAAAAATCTCCATGAATCACAGCTGGAGAATTGCAGAAGTTAGTTGTGTCTTGGGGTCAGAACACCACCAACATCAGCACAAGTTGTTTGGAAGGGTTTCAAGAAAAAGTCCTTCTCTCATCCAAAAACAAACTCAAGCATCTTCAGTTTGCCAGACACTACTGGAACTTCAAACGGGATTGGGTTCTATGGTCAGATGACACCAAATTAGAGCTTTTTGGCAATAAACACATAAGGTGGTTTTGGCGCACACAGAGAGGTAGCCATATGGAAAAGTACCTAATGCCCACAGTTAAATATGGTGGTGGCTCTTTAATGTTTTGGGGCTGTTTTTCTGCCAGAGGACCTGGACATTTTGTTAGGATACATAGCATCATGGACTTTATCAAATATCAACAGATCTTAAATGAAAACCTGACTGCCTCTGCCAGAAAGCTTAAAATGGGCTGTGGTTGGATCTTCCAGCAGGACAATGATACAAAACATATAAAATCCACAAAAATGGTTTACTGACCCCAAAATCAAGATCCTGCCATGGCCATCCCAGTCTCCTGACTTGAAACCCATAGAAAACCTGTGGGGTGAACTGAAGAGGAGAGTCCATCAGCGAAATTTGAAAGATCTGGAGAGATTCTGTATGGAGGAATGGTCTCAGATCCCGTGCCATGTATTCTCCAACCTCATCAGACATTACAGGGCTAAGAGCTGTTATATTGGCAAAGGGAGGTAGCTCAAAGTATTGAATAAAAAGGTGCCAATAATTGTTTTACACCTATAATTAACAAACATATAATAGGTCAGATTGGCCTGACCTATTATAAAATTAAATTAAACTATAGATTTCCACTGTCAAGTTTCATACTTTGGCACAAACACAAACAGGCATTCTGTCCACATGACTTGAAACCCTCTGTACCATGATCTGAATAGTGAGAAGAGTATGCTCATCCTTTGACAGCAAAAGAACAAGTGATCTAAAGTTTTTTCCCTGCCAAAAAAGAGACACTCTCTGCTTCTAGTGGGGTTGATGTGCCAAGTGTTTGTTTGTGGCCATGGACTTCATGAACTCCAGCCCCATGGACTACCCATCACTGTAGATCAGCTGTACGCTTCTCAATTGGCACTTTCTACAGAGATCTCCAGCAGCCTTGTGGGGAATCTGGCACCAACAATCCTGACCACCATCACTATTTCAGTCTAACTAGAGAGCCTCTGTACACAACCTTAACACAGGTTATGCATAGTGCTTTTTGGGAGGCATTATCAAACTTTGTCAGTTGTAGTGTCTGGAATGCTAGAAGAGCTTCCTCTTCTTGGCACCATCTGAAGTGGACCTCCAATGCAGCTGAACATTTCGCTTCTCAGTATGAAGCGACTGGGATGAAAATCCGCACATCCAAATGTGAAGCCCTGGTTCTGTCTCAGAAAAGATTGGGATGACTTGGTCATTATTCAGGCATTCATCTTCAGTAAACAATTTACCCTACTCAGGGTCATGGTCGATCTACTGGAGGCTATCAAGTGTTCATAGGACCATAGTTACCTTTGTACCTAGCATTCTATTTTATTTACAGAAATAAATACATTGAGGATATAAATTTTAAATGTATGACTTTATCCCTAATGAGCAAGCCACAGGCGACATTGGTGAGGAAAATCTCTCTGAGACGATGAGGAGGAAACCTTCAGAGGAAAAGACTCAAAAGGGAGCCCATCCTCATCTGGGTGACACCGGATAGTGCAATTATAAATGAATCCCTTCTACATGGTCAAAAGGTGCAATTGTGTTACCAGGAACTTCATCACAGATTTCACATGAAGTCTGTTTTGTGGGACTTTTACCACATATGTACACTTTGTAAGTGTTGAATTTAACACATAAAAGCACCATGCTTTTCTGTATGCTCCTATCATGGTGCATATCATGGCTCATTCTCAATTTGGCCTTGAGCAATGCATCTGCTGTGTGATGAATCCCCCCCATCACCCTGTTATCTCCAGCTTAGCATCTCCTTTATTTATTCACCAGCTTCACCAGATGCTGCACAAGAGAAAGGACAAATTGATGCAGGGGGATGTAGAGGTGTAATGGTGCTGTAAAACATAAAGGCTCAACAGCAGAAAACAATGACATAGTGGAAAAGAGAGATGTTCTTTGAGTATATCTAATTTTTCATGGTGAAAATCGATGTGTTATGTGTATATTGTATTGCAATAATGAAGAACCTGTGCTTGTTCTGAGTGCAGAATCAGAGATGTGATATACTGAACATGATACACGACTTCCCGAAATAGACGTAGTTTTGATATCAAACTCTGAAGTTTAATTGTTGTGATTTTTATATAGAGACAAGGAGGTCATAGGCTTCAAGCTACAGGTGTTTTGTTATGGATGATGCAACTTACACCACTAAAAAAACCTAACAATAATAATGTAATGTTAGCAAGCTAATATGTAAAAGACATAAAATAGCTAACACACCACACACCAAAGGAGATCCTTGACATTCTGTTGCTGATTGCGATATAAGAAACAGTAGTGTTTTTGTTTTCATAATTTTTTTAGACAGTGAAATTTTATTTCCCTAAAGTACATGATCCAAGAAACAGAAGGACAGAAGAACCAAAAACAAAAATGTGGAACTATTATAGTGTATAGTTTCTTAAGAAGAACATCTTCCAGTCTGCTTGTTTCCTAACAAAAAGGTATGTAAATCTGCTCCATGCCCAATTTCTCAGTTTAGCCAGCTTATTTGAGAAACAGCTGAGCTCACTGAACAGGCTCACATTTCTTTCAGTAGCTACTCTCCAAGAGGCCCCATCTTGGCTCACCAATAAACATACAAGCCATTCTCCCTCTCTTCTACCAGAATGACAGACGTTGTGAGAAATTATCTGTCTGTTCCTGGTCTATCAACCGTCCCCAAAGCACCAGAAAGTCTGAATTATTTCCCTGTTTTCTCTCATGGCATCCATATTTCAACATAAGAGCCCCACAGACAACTTTAGACCTATTATGATTCTCCATTCTGAGAGCTAAATGACCCTTAAAATGTCACTGGAGATAGAGCTGAGTCATCTTTAAGAATCCACCTTCACCAGTGGTGTAAAAGTGTAACTGCAAGATAAAGACATGCTACAGCACTTTCTCTATTTCTACACTGCTTTCACCATTTGTATGAAATGATAATAACAATTGTTTTGGCCTATAAACTTAAAACATTTTAATGGCTCTGGTATGACAAACAAGAACTGGAAGTTGTACTGTACCACACTGGTGATTGAGTTCACAACACAACAACATCTTCAGAATGACAGGTTTCAGTGATATGCTCATTAGGAACAGGCAGGAAATGTGATTCTAGGTCAGGATTCCTTTTATGAGTTGCTTTGTAACAACTAGATAAAAAAAAACTTTAACTTGTTACTAATCTCTATTGTGTAATGTCGATAATAGGTTATGGCAAGATTATGGCACAATATTGGTGACTTTTCAATGCTCACATGAGGGGCTTTATCAGCTTTATCGCTGACTTATGATGGTCACATGGTATTGCCAAATAACTTCTCTTGGTGGGCTGCATGGTACATTACACCCATAATGCTAAAGATTCTGTATATATTTGGTTATAACTGTAAATTTGGATTAGTGTCAAAATGTAATTAGTAGTGCCCTAAATGCCATGCAACAGTTTACACATATATCAAGGTAGTTAGAACTATAAGATCTGGTTAAAAATGTCCAGTATGGCATGAGTTTATCCTTTGCTTTATGAGCTAATTCTAAAGATGGCCAACAGTGACAGCATGGCAGTGCTGGAGCTTGAACCCCTAACCTTGTGAACAGTAACCCAGAGCCTTAACCATTGAGCCACCACTGCCCTTAACACACACATGAATAGCCTAATTTCAAACCGCCATGACCCTGACTAGGCTGTTACTAAGGATGAATGAGTGAATGCTGTAAATGCATCCTGCAGCAGCACACATTCGTGATAATTTAGTAGAATATGATTGGTCCTACAAGCTTCATATCTGACTGCTTGCTCATGCTTTCTGGAAAGTAAAACCCTCCCACTCATGCCAAGAAATGAATAGTGTGTTTTCTACATCTATAGGCCTATTTGTAAATAGAACTCATTATCTGTTCATTCAGAATAATATATTTATATTCTGTCACATCCCTACTTCATATAAACAGTATGTATGAGTCCAGAATTGCTCCTGATCCAACGCAACCCTAAACAGGATAAAGCGATGACTGAAAGTGAGTGCGTGAGTGAGTCCAGTATTTTAAATTGCCATCCTTATTACCATTTAACACACTTTTAAGGCATACAAGCCTTATTTTTCTTTTAATGGAGGGATAATATATTCAGAAGTTCAATCATGTGGAACTCATTTTGCCATGATTTGCTGAAAATCTTTAGCCAAACGTTTTAAACATGTAAAGGCATTTAAGAAAAAGTAATATGATTATTATGACTATTTATCTGTAGTGCTGGACAGGATGCAGTTGACATGATGCACAGCATAATTATCAGAATAGACCATTAGCCCTTTTTGCTCAAGTACTCCTTCATGCGCCAATCAATAATGCGGAACAACACTGCTGTCTGGAAGGCATCATTCTCTTACGTTGCCATCAAGCACTCCTCATGATAAGTCACCATGCTAAGCCTCATGAGATTGTGCCTCAGACTACTATACTAAATCAAGAAGAGCTCTTCTGTTTTCTCTAAGGGCTTTCAGCACATTGACGTGTTGCTGCCGCAGTTAGAGTTTTGTGCTTTTCAATTTGGGTCTATTTCAGATGACAACCTGCAATGCTAATCCATAGAGTGGCATTATTTCCTGCATATGAATTACAAATGAGTCTCTTCAAAAATTAATCTTTCCTGCTCTCTCTCTCTTGTTGACTTACTCTCACTTAGTGTCTTTCACCTGCTCAGATAAAGTGGAGAGAAGTGGTCTTAGTGGTAGCACGTTGCCCATGTCACCCCCAGAGCTCAGAAACCCATTAAACCCAAACAAACACTGAATCCTCAGTGAGACTGGGGGTGGGGGAGAGAGGTGGTAATGATTTCAGCAACAGAACTAATTTACTAAAAAGAGTTGTTTATCCCCAGTTGCTGACACAATTTTGGCACAAGCTCTTACATCATTACTATTCAATTCTTTAATCTAGCTCAGAGCAGCTGCTTATAACAGTCTTCCATCCTAGCCATCAGTTTCTCATAGTGCATGCGTTATGCACTCAGAGCTTTGCTAATGAGCTGTGTAAGCAATAGCAATGACAGCACGGCTAAAGCCAATGAATCCCTCTTGCCAATCTATGTAATTGTATGGTTATTACAATTTTGATGGGGTACGCATTTTATCACAATGAAAAGCACACAAATCCAATGATATGGCATCAGGGACACAATGAACGAAGTAAATAAAGAGCAGAGGCAAATAAAACTTAAATATCTATCTGTCATTGGACTACTTTTCATGTAGGATAACTAGGATATCTATCCCCGACTAAACACAAAAGAGTTTGTGACAAAAGCCTGTCAAGCAATTATTCTGGCATCTTTTTAGACTATCCAACTGACTCAATGCTGCGATCGCAATCCTAAAGAGAAACTCATCCTACAGTAGAGCAGAATTCATTCTGCCCACTCATTCACTGGCCTCAGTTCCAGAAGTGTTCCAGTTTCGACCATAGTCTGCATATCTTGTATGATAATTGAAGTTTGAATATCTTGAACAGAGGGCGTTAACCAGTTCATACACATTTAATAAATAGAATTATTTCTATGAAGAATTATTTCTTTAAAAATCATGTAGTGTTTCTGTGTTTCTAAATAATTCTTTCTATCCTAGTTCTATTAACATCAAAAAAAGTTATTTACATTTCCTGTGGCACCTTTTATACCTTCTATAAAATCGGCATTCTGTCACAAGCACACAATGTACGTATATCCATGTATCAAGCTACTGTATCAAGTCTACTGCTCTGAAGGTCATGTTCTGCACCAATATAATTTAACAATGTAATTTAGTGCTTTTCATGGCATGCAACTTAGACAGAAGGTTATTGAAATGAGGGTCTTAATATGTTTAATATGTGTGAAATTATAATAACAGTTGTTGTGGCCTTTAAAACGTGGCCCTTTTTAATGGATCTGGTGTGACAAACAAGAACTGGGAGTTGTACCACACTGGTGATTGAGTTCACAACACAACAACAACATATATACTCATTAGGAACAGGCAGAAAATCTAGCTCAAGACTCCTTTTATGAGTTGCTTTGTGAAAACTAGATAAAGGCTCTGACTTTTTGCTAACCTGTACTGTGAAATGTTGATAATAGGTTGTGGCAAGATTATGGCACAATATTGATGACTATTCAATGCTCACATGAGGGGCTATCAGCTTTATTACTGACTTATGGTGGTCACATGATATTTCTAAATAGTTTCTCTTGGTGGGCTGTATGGTACGTTACACATATAATGCTAAAAATTCTGTATATTTTTTGGGTTATAAATGTAATTTTGGATTTACAGCTTTTAAATTAGTGCCCTTAACTGTCATGTCAAGTTGACACATACAGCAGGGTCGTTAGAACTATAAGATCTGGTTAAAAATGTCCAGGGTGGCATGATTTTATCATTTGATATACAAATATAAATTTACCTGGATTGTTGCACTACTCACAACATGTGGTCTGATCTTCATCCAAGTCATAATTATAGACAAACCCATTCCACCTAAACTGAGAACACACAAACACTTGCACACTATTTAAATATTCATAGTCTACGTTTTAAAATGTATGTAAACCTCTGGGCTAACAGCTTGTCCAGATGTTAAATGGAGTCAGGCACTGTCCTATAGAAGACACACAAATTTGGGTTAATGACAGAGTCTGCTCTTCTTTGAAAAGGTATATTGATATGAACCATGACTTGTGAACCCTGCTCTGATAAAACAAATTTCAGAGGACATGGTAAAGGGGGCATCATGGTTTTGGGTCTGCGTTGCTGCCTCGGGGCCTGGAGAGCTTGCAATCACAGGAGAATGTTATTGTAGTGCTCCATCACCTTAATGAATGTTGGATGAAGCAACAAAACAATGGCCGAAGACAAACCTGCAAATGAACAACAGAATGGTTAAAAAAGAAAAAAAAAAGTCAGAGTCTGGGGTCCTCATGTTTCTGCACGGATCTCTTCATGTCTTGCAGACATCTAGTCATGGATCAGAGTTAAATCACTGATGCTTGCCTACAATGCCAAAAACATACCAGCAGGCACCTACCTAAAACCACTTACAGTATCACACACCCCTGCTCCGCACCATGCTCCCTCCAGTCCTCTAGCACTGATCGATCGGACCCATCATCTCTCAGGGTACAAGGAAGACATGCATCGGGACTCTTCTCTGTCCTGCACCTACCACCCTTGCTGAGTAAGTGGCACAAAAAAGTTCCTTTTCTTGTGTTTTTCCATTTCCATTAACCTCCCTAACAGGGTTTTTAGACTGATGGTACTCTTTTTACCTGACCTACTGAATTAGCATAAGGGTTTCCTCCCACCTCAAGCTAAGATAAATTGTCCTTCTGTAACCATCATGAAAAGCACTACATTATACAGATTTTCTCTTCAGGATTATTGGGAGTGTAGCATTCCACCAAGAATTTAACAATTAAAAGAATACAATGAATATGATTTAATGCTCCTATAGGATGTTTAATCGCATAGCTCATGGTATGTTAATCTCTGAATTATTTTGGATATGCTTTTCAAAACCTCTCACAAGCTATTAAATTAAAACTGAAGCTATGGTGGAGTACTTCCCCATTTGGAAAATATTCTGTACAGTGCCACTAGCAGTCAATAACACAATAACACAACGGATGTATGATTATGCATGTAACCCTAGCAAGCCACATGTTGTTCGTTTTGTTTCTAATGGGTGTCGAGCAAGTGCTACTGTTGTTGCTTGTGGGTGTGTACCATTATGTATTCAGCTTTTTTTCCTGATGAGAATGGCTAGTAGACAAAATGCACAGGAGTTACTACAGTATACAATTTGCTTTCATTTAAAATTGATTTAAAAATGTATTCTGATATTTTATTAAAGTGAAAAAAGTGGGAAATTGGTTGTTTGATGTATGTTACGTGCCAGGCTTTGTATTAGCTTTGTTAGCAGATTAGCAGTACTACCTACATACACTGACCAGAGTGGAGTGTTCCACTATATGTATGCTTGTACACGTATCTTCTAACCAGTTAAAAAAAAAAAAATGAAATGACACACAAATCAGTGTGTGACAGTTAGTTTGATGTTAACATGGTATGCGTCAGGCTTTTGTCTGCTATTAGCAGATTAGCAGTGCAAGCTAATTGTATTAGCAAAAAAAAAACACTCTCCAGAGATCTCTGCTATAATACCTGCTACTTCCTTCCAAGTTTAATTAAAATTTTTATATAATTTCTGAAACTAATTGCTAATGAAGTAAAAACTAAAGTTTGTAAAGAGAGGGAAAAATATTGATCCACACATGACATATGATTGGTCTGAGGAATCCTTCAAGATAATGGTTTGGATTAACTGCATCATGCGAAACTCATGTCACTTGTGGTGCCTCTGTTTTTGTAGCGTGTCCCTGTTACTGAAATCACAGCTCTGTGTACTTAGAAAATGAATAGCTGTCTGTCACTAGTGTGAACACAGGACCGTGTTGATTAATACATATAGTGGTGGTGTTTTGGGTTTTGTGATTGAGCTGCTTTCCACTTTGACATCCTGGCTATCAAAAATGGTGTAGAAAGGAACGCTGTGAATCATGGTTATTTAAACTTAAAAAAAAATAATAAAATAAAATAAAATAACAAGAAGAAAGCATTTCTCTTGAACAGTGACATGGACAAAATAATTGGCAGTGGACCAACACACCATGCATTCTCTCTCTCGCTCTCTCTCTCTCTCTATCTCTCCTCTTATTCATTCTCTGATGAAGTCAACACTAGTCGTCTGTTATGTTCAGTACAATCAGCACAATCAATTTCTTAGTTAGTGTAGCATATACAGCCAAGGCTTTTTGCCAAGGCTTGCAAGTGTTTGGTGCATTCTAGATCAATATTTTGCTCACTGTTTACATGTTTTTCTAGTTGGGAATCACCTTTGGATTGCCTTGCCTACCTTCTTTCCTTCATTCCTTCCTTCCATTTACAAAAATAAAAAATAGTCCTGATTCTCCTAGTCACACCGATTCCTAGCCTAAAAAACACACTCATGCATCCTGCCTCCTAAATAATTGATGCACATTGCACATTTCACATTCTCCCCTCCTGTGCTTTAAATGGTTTTATCAGGGTGTATTCAAAACTAAGATGTTAACAACCTAGTAGTATAAATAATGAGGTGTGTTTTACAGAAAATGTATCTACAGCTGCACACTTTCTATAAGAGAGGTAAACTGTTCTTAGGACTACAGGGTCAGAGATATATCAAAAAAGGAATTCACACACGCACACACACACACACACACACACACACACACACACACACACACACACACACACACACACACACACAAACAGGTGTACAATTTCTCTGATAGCCATGGTGACATTTCATCTATTTTCCCCCAGGGCCCTTCTGACCCCTTGCATCACTGTAACTACTTCCATCTGAGCTTTTATCCGAACTCCCTTCCTATCCCCATCCCTTTATCTTGAAGAAAAAGGTCAATGGCACAATTATTTAACATCAAACACGAAATATAGCATTTACAGCAAAAGTAAGAAAATAGCTTTGGAAATAAAGTACAGCGAGGAGGCTATAGTAGCAGACAGGGGCATATTAGAAGCTTTAAGATGATTGTCTAGTTGTAGGCTGATCAAACATAACTTTGGAACATATTTTTCTTCTCCTGCAGCAGGTATTGCTTACATATTGTCCCATCTCACATTAGTCTTACATTATTATATTATTTTAATGATCATACGACACTATGATCTGTACAATGATCTGCGGAAATAGAGTTGATTCTTTTGTATAATACTGGCTTCAGTTATGGGACAATATGGAAATTTCTAATAGCAAAGGGCCATTATGAGAGAAGACACATCATACTCATTTAACTTTTTCAGCTATGAATTTGTATTTTAATTTTGTGATTTTGAAAAATCTTCAATAATGCTTTAATTGTGAAGTGCTGGTAATGTTCTTTTTTATTAACTAAAGCACCTGTCCCATGATGAGCCTATAGTTCAGCAAGAATCACTGTGTCGTTACTCGAGCCTTGTCAATCAGTGGGCTGTCAGTCAAATTCAAAACTACTCTTAGTCAAAATCAGTGAGTAAACAGAGCAGATTCAGAGCAGGTCAGCAGCTTCACTATTTGTCAGGGCTAATTTCACATGTTTCCTGTTCATTTTAAAACAGTGTTATCTTATCAGCACAAAACAGGCCAGAGAGAGCAGATTCACCATACAAGACTTATTGAAGAAGGTGCAGAGAAAGATAAAGACATAAAGAAACAGTAAAATGAACTGGACAGTAAATGGAAACCGGTTGGTGGATTCATTGAGCTCCATTCTTAATTGCTTCCTTAATCAATTTGGCTGGCTGTTGCTCACACGGTAGAGATGGCTGCTTTGGGGCCAGTTATTGACCCGGCTGGTAATATTGCATTTTCTTTGTTGTACAGATCCAAAGCCTCAGTTGGGTATGAAAGAGTCAGCAAATGCAAAATATCTCAGCTTTTCAGCTTTGGATTACACTTGAACCTGGTAGATTCACTTACAACAGGCTTTTACAGTTTTTCACATTTGCTCACACACACATATTTCAGGAAACAGTGTCTCTGCTCTCAAATGATTTAGCACATTTCTCAAAAGTATACACACATTTCGGAAATCTAATCTGCTAAGAAAAACTCCAAAACGGTCAAAAACCAAACGGAAACATTTTATAAAAAATATCAATGAATTGTATATGAATGACTATGTATACACATTTTGGAAAATTGTGAAAAATGGGCCACAGATGTTCGCCAAACTGAAAATGAATAAATGAACCTGTATTTCATGCTTACTAAAATTCTATCTCTCTCTTTAGCTCAATTTCAATCTCTGTTTATTATATCCTTCTACACGTTACAGCAGTAACTGTCCCTTCTGTGTTTATATACTCTATGTCCAAAAGTATGTGGACACCTGACCATCACACCCATACTGCATGTTGTTCTTCCTCAAACTGAAAAATGCACACAACAGTATTAGATATCTTTGATTGCTGTAGCATTACAATTTCACTTCAGTGGAACTAAGAGGCCCAAATCTGTTCCAACATGATACAAAGTGCACAAAGCGAGCTCCATGAGACATGGTATGTTAAGGTTGGAGAGGAAGAGCTTGAGTGTCCTGAATGATCTGGAACTGGAGCCTCCTCACACAGCATCAGTGCCTGACCTCAACCTCACTAATGCTCTTGTGGTATTTGCCCAGTTGCCCATATGGTTAATCCGGCCCTGCCTGTGTCTGGGGTTCGGCACAAAGTCTTGTTTATTTTGATATTCCCAATTTGAATTCTGGATATTCCTATGATAACCTTGCCACCCTGTGATGTGATCTATGGACTGTGACTACGATGATCGGATTTGCCCAAATAAACAGCATGCTGATTTTATGCACTTGCGTCCTACCTCATCAACCCACACATTACACATGCGTTATTATACTATAAAACATTGCAATCCCACTCCCACATGCCCTTGAAAGAATTCTGACCAATACCATCTGCTCCCACCCAGAATGTTTCAAATTTGTTCGTACCTGCTCAGTGATATTGTCTAACAAGCGTATGAATATATTGACTACAGCAGAATAACCTTTTTACTGAAGATGAATGAATTAGAGAGTTTTATGGTCATTTTAGTAATATACAAGTGTACAGTAGAATGAAATAGCATTCTCCATGACCATGGTGTGACATTACAAAAGTCGCAGTGTACACAATTGATAACACGTAGTGTAAACATTGAGGAGACAAAGTGGCACTGCACAACAGACACTACAATACATACTGTATAATAACGAGGACAATGCAATCAATACAACAAACAGTATTGCATGAACACCCAGTATGCTCCCATGTTAATCAACCTAGCCTTTTCTTATCCTGCAAGCCTCATTTCTGTATATCTAGCCTGCGTGAATGTAAATACTGCTTGTTCCTGCAATTTTCAGTCCTGGTGTACACCTCTGCCTTTTATGTCTGCAAACTGAGTGGAAAGCATAGTTGCTGTGACTGTCATGTGTATTGCAGTGTCAAGTATAGGTCACTTAGAAAAGTGTTACAGACTTGCCACAGCTAATATTGACTTTGTTCCTGAGTCTGCAATCACAGCTTTTGCCTCTCACACCAACCACGGTAACTTCATCTTCTGTTCTCATCATATACATGCAGATATTCTTGTTGTTTGCACCTTGTGTCCCTCTCATTACGTTGATCATGCCAACTACACACTGTCAAAGTATCACGTTTTCTCACGCTTTATTTGCTCTAGTCTTTGATTTTAGCCCCTTTCCAGGATCTTCCTAGATCACTTCAAATGAGTTTTTTTCCCTTGCCTTTCAATCCATTCAAACGAGATTTAGAAGTCTTATTTTTGTCTTTGTGGTCACCACACCTTGGTTCACTGTTTATTTTCCTCTCTAAATCAGCTTATATGTTATGACACTGCTGAACACTGAGTGGCCTTCATCAGAACCCTGTGTTTTCAAAATCACTTTAGTCATTACTGCGGCACTGAAGCGAATCAGGTTAAGTAGGTGCTCAAGGGTACGAATAATATCCCACCCCTCGGTTCGTCAACTGATTTAAACATGGGACATCAATAGTAAAACAGACACAGTATACAGTATATGCTCTAATTAAATACTAATTGCAAAATTGGGTTAGAAAGAGAAAAGTTTCTAATATTTGTGCACCCACACACACTGTTGACTAAAAAAGTACTTTTGACTTTTAAAATCATTTCCATAGTTAAACCAAAAACTTCAAGCCATCACTATTTTTAGGCTATTTTATTAATGCACAAAATAAGGTGCCTCACTGCACTTCAGTTAACAGTCACAGACAGTCTACACACTAGATTTACAGCTACAAGCCGTTTTTATGCTACGCTGTAAACAATGAAAGTAAATAAATCGGTGCAATAAATGTGCAAAATAAATCTGTGTGTGAGGTTACACTATTCAAGGACGTATCATTTCTTAAAATGCACTCGTGTGGAAGAACTGGGGGCTCAGCTGAAAAATCAGAAGTGGGAAGTCAGAGCACAGAATTATGTTTTCAGCCTCCATTCATCTGAGCTACAAAGTGGGAAAAGAACAAAGATGTCTCAGTGTTCTTCTTTTCTTAGCAAGTTAGCCAGCTAACTGTAATGAGTGATGTATATTTTCTTCCTCAAAATAAATGAACTGTAGAATCAGTGTTACAGATTTAACAAGTGAATATGTCTGTGTGTTGATTCATCGAAAACTAATACTTGTGTATATATACAGTATAACTCATTTAAAGTTAAGAAGTGCTCAGCAAATAAAAAAAAATCTAAACAAGTGTAAAATTTTTGAATATATAAGGAATTGACATTGTTGATATTATATACAGTGCTGTGCCATTATTTTAAAATTATTTGATTTCTTCTGGTTTTGTGTATATCTCATATTAAATAGTTTTAGATCTTCAAACGAAATTTAACATAAAACGAAGGCAACCTGAGTAAACACACAATATTGTTTTAATTTATTTTTATTTTATATTGAAGCAAAAAAAAAAGTGATCGACCACCTTTCACCAATGTGAAAAACTAATTGCCCCCTTAAACTGGTTGTGCCACTTTTAACAGCAATAACCAACAAAATGCTTCCTTTAACTGGAGATCAGTGCATGGTATGGCATGGTATGGCACAACGCTATGGTAGAATTTTGGCCCACTCTTTTTTGCAGAACTGCTTTAGTTCAGCCACATTGGAGGGGTTTCAAGCATAATGACAATGAGTCTTTACTGAACACATATACATATGCACAGTGAAATTCTTTTCTTCACATACCTCAGCATGTTAGGAAGCTGGGGTTAGAGCGCAGGATTATGATACAGTGCCCCCAGAGCAGAGAGGGTTAAGGGCCTTGCTCAAGGACCCAACAGTGGCAGCTTGGCAGTGCTGGGGCTTGAATCCCTGACCTTCCGATCAGTAACCCAGAGCCTTAACCACCAAGCCACCACTGCCCCTAAAGCATGAACTAAAGACCAGACATTCTCCTTTAGGATTTTCTGGTAGAGGACAGAATTCATGGTTTCTGATAGCGGAGTCATGAACAGTGAACTTTATTGATGTAAGAGTGGCCTGTAGGTCATTTGATGTTGTCCTTGGCTCTTTTGTGACTTCCTGGAGTCGTTGCTGTGCTCTTGGAGGAATTTTGGAAGCTCTGCCACTTCTGGGAAGGTTCACTGTTGTGGTGGGTTTTTCCATTTGGAAATAATGGCTCTCATTGTGGTTCTTTGGAGTCCCAGAGCCTTTGAAATAGCTTTGTAACCCTTCCCAGACTGATGTATTTAAATTGCCTTCTTCCTCATCATTTCTGGAATTTCTTTGGCATGGTGTGTTACTGGGTAAGACCTTTTAACCAGCTTCATGCTGTTGAAAAAGTTCTATTTAATTGTTGATTTGATTGAACAGGGTTTGCAGTAATCAGGTCTGGTTGTGTCTAGTCCACCTGAACCCCATTATGAATGCAGTCTCATAGATTTGGGGAATTAGTAACTACAGGGGCAAATAAATTTTCACACAGGCCCAGCTGGTATTGGATAACATTTTTGCTTCAATAAATAACATCATTTAAAAATCTTTATTTTGTGTTTACTCAGGTTGCCCTTGTTTTATTTTAGATTCTGTTTTAATTTCTGAATCAATTTAGTATGAGATATACACAAACAAAAAAAGAAAAGAAGAAATCAGGATAAGGCAAATATATGATAGCTGTATGCAAAGATGCATGGATGGATGAATAAATGTGAAGCAGAGAGACAAAAGGACTAAATGTATTTGTAAACAAATGAGAGAGGATATGCAGAGTATCTAAATTGAGAATGATAGTACTAGATACTTCCAGCAAATGAAAACCCCAGGGAAAGCAATTAAGAATTAGCCCAGGATTCAAATTACTGTTAGATTAATGATAATGGATTATCTGGATATTCAAAATACCCATATCAGGACTGCTTGTGAATTAATATCAGCTCACGTGAGAATGCAAGAAAAATGCCAAGCAACAGGCTGAGAAATAAAAGGCATGTAAGTATCTTGGAGTCAATAAAAATGCGGCTCAACATATTTAAACATGGATGGCAGGGTAGGAAAACAGCTAATACACACACATCTTTTTCTTACTATCCTTGTGAGGACCTTCCACTGACAAAATTATTAATGTAGTTAATTAATGCCATGCCTATCTCTAAACCTACACCTAACTTAAGTGAGCAAAATGAAACCCTTTGGCTGTTTTAGATTTTTAAATAAAAGCTGCCAAAAACAAGAGGTTTTCCTCATGGGGACCAGTCAAATGTTCTGATAAGGTCACTACGAGACATTTTTATCCTTGTGGGAACATTTGGTTCCTACCAAGATATAAAATACTTTTTCTTTTAACAGAGAATGTATGTACAATGATTTATACCACAGTGCTGTTGAATTCTTGAATTAGAAGGTTTCATAAATTTTCTGTAACAGCAGCTCTGACAGTACAGTACTTATAACTGTTACATAAATGATCAATATTATTGTAAGTGTACATCAATACTCTTGTTCTAATACAGTGCCCTCTACTAATATTGGCACCCTTGGTAAATATGAGCAAAGAAGACTGTGAAAAATTATCTTTATTGTTTAACCGTTTGAGATTTTGTTACAAAAATTCACAAAATACCCTGCTCTCAGGATATCAAACAACTGCAAATACAACACAGGTTTATAAAAATATCTTTGTTAAATATAGGTATATTTACCAAGGGTGACAATATTAGTGGAGGGCACTGTACATTACCTTTCCTGTAGTACCCTCTCATACACATGGAGTTGTACGATGGATGCGTCATTATTTGTCACTTTATCATTACTTGTATTACATTTTAAAATTTATGTATTTATATATACTTTTAAAGTGTGAAATTGTCTTTTTTTGTCTAACGTTTGTGTTTTTTTTTCTTGTATTATATTGTTTTCTTGTGTCCTTTTACTCTGCTGTCTTGAGAGGAATGGACAAAATAAGAATTTCATTGTACTAAGTACATATGACAATAAAGATCTTGAATCTTGAATCTTTTTCCCTTCTCTTGAAGCTAATGAGACAAAAAAAAAAAAGCACAGCTTGTCATGTTACAGAGAAACCGCAAAGTCGTCTGTACTGTCTCATGAATGTTCCATAACATTAAATGTAACTATTAACAGCTAAAAAGCGCAATGTGTTGTTTATTAATAAATTGACATTTTTAATTCTTGGCAAATCACTGTGGTCTGTCTCTGACATACAAACTCAGAAAATACTCACATTTTGTTTAGTTCATTATTTGTTTATCTGTACACTATATTCTTATTTCTTCTTCTTCTTCTTCTTCTTCTTCCTCTTCTTCTTCTTCTTCTTCTTCTGTTAGCAGTTGCAGCTACATTTACAGTTAAAGGAATCCTGAAAGTCTCTCAGAACCCCTACTTCCCATGTTCTTGTAGTTGCCATGTGCTTATGGCCCGGGTTTGATTCCCAGGCAGGGAACCCCGGCCACTGTGGGTTGCACTCAGAGCCAGTCCCAAGCCCGGATAAAATGGGAGGGTTGAGTCAGGAAGGGCATCCTGCGTAAAAACCGGTGCCAAATCAAATATATGCTGACCAATAATCTGCTGTGGTGATCCCTAATGGGAGCAAAAAACCCCAAAAAAACAAGAAGATGATGAAAGAAGAAGAAGAAGAACAACAACTTTTGGACTGTTGTCTAGCTCCCAGTCAGACAAACTCTCAGCAGAGAGGCATCCTTGTGGGTGGGTAGCGAATAAGTACTCAGGAGGCGTTGAGACAGGTGTAATAGGACATGGTTTTCAATCCAATGTGATGAATCGATAGATTCAGTCAAGCGACACTGCTCAGTTGGCTGTGTTCATTCAGATGGTGTTTGATGAAATTTTTGACAAAAGACAAGTTTTTCAAATAGTTTTTTACTTTTGAAAACCACTAGCAGAATCATTGATATCTACAATGTTTCGAAGAACTGCTTTGTAGTACAAAAAATACATACCAACTAAAAAAGCTGGTGGCTATAACAACAGGTGGAGCATCAGCTATGATGGGGCTCCACACAGGATTTATTGTGTATTGCAAAGCAGACCATTTCCTAAATCTCTAAACTACCACTGCAGAAGGCTACATGTGCAAAACTTATAGGATTTGAGCATGTCATGACACCTAGTGTTAAAATTATAAACTCCTATTGAGCAAAGTTCAAACAACACAGAAGCTTCAAACTTTTTCTTGAGGAATTGAATACAATGACGTTCTTCTCCACAGTGCAATCAGATACTACAGCACTTTCTTTCCACTTTCTATCCAACATTGTTTGGCTGCATGGTCATGCATTCGTGATGCATATAACAGAGAAACTGAATCACCCAAATAAAAGACTGCAGCACTTCCTTTCAGTTGTACTGATAGTGGAATTCATGCAGTGGCAGCTGGTGTTTTGTATATACAGACATATTGAGACCTCCTATCTAAACTTGGACAGGAGTTTGAGGACAGACTGAATTGATTTTGATAAGCTTTAGCCTTGTGTGTTGTTCACTGCCAACCCCTTCATGAACGTAGATGTGAATGAGATTGCAGAGCAGATGGCTGAACTGTTCAGTGTCAGTGCTATAGAGTTGGAGATAATAAATCACCAAAAAATATCCAGTTAAAATCTAAACAACACACTACATTTACAGAGCTTGGTAGACCCAGAAAACTACAAGAATAGTCACTCAGTAGCCCTGAATGTATTGCATTATTTGGCTCCACATACAGTAATTTTATGAAGCATTAATTGATTATGAAGTTGTGTACATAGCTTTTCATTTGAACCTAAGATGTGTTAATGTGAGCATGATACATTGAAGTTTGAATAGGCCTACATTTGACATAATTTTGATGTTTATATAAGCTGCTTTTTTCATTTTTTTTTTAAACAGTGCCAGAGTTAGATAGTTAGATATAATTTGCTTTATTGGGCTGGTGTCTGTTTAAGCTTCACTGAGTTTTTTGAGACAATATGTGAAAGAATTTACATAATGTTTGGCATGAGGCACTGCCATTTTAGGTTTTGTCCTTTTGTCCATGTGTCATCAATCCGTCCATGCATCCATCCTTCCTCCCTTTCCCTGAGATTCTTGTTAGCGTTATATCTCAAGAACGAGTGGTTAAATGGTAAATGGCACACTTATATAGCACTTTTATCCAAAGCGCTTTACACTGTGTCTCATTCACCCACACACTCACACACCAATGATAGCAGAGTTGCCACGCAAGGGGCTAACCTGGTCTCAGGAGCAACTTGGGGTTCAGTGTCACACACACTTAGGTATGTGGAGGCATGTGGGCCGGAAATCGAACCGCCAACCTACAATTAGTGGACAACCCGCTCTACCACCTGAACCACAGCTGCCCCCATGAATGTTTGTAGGATTTATTTGGAATTATTATTGTAACTAGCAGATAAACTGATTACATTTTGGAATTGATCTAAACAGGGTCATGGTCACAGCAGGGTCAAATGTCTGAAATATTTTTTTCTTCAGTAGCATCCTTCCTGTTTTATTTTAAGGTCATTTCAGGCACACAAATGAGTCACAAGAAGGACTAGACTTGCTGGTGACAGAGGCATTCCCCATTGATGCCATTGAGTTTTACAACATAATTTGGCAAAATAAAAAAATAATACTGCATGAGAATAAAGTATCCATCAGTGATGAAGTTAAAATGGCTAACTAATTTTCAGCCAAAACACCAGATATAATGTTATTATACTGAACTCACATGTTATCTCTCTGTCCTAATGATGGGTCTGTCTACTGGTTTTACTCTAAACTGGGTTTAATTACACTTTTTTGGACTGTGATTACATCTAGCAGTTTTGGAATCTCACTATTTGGTTAAAACTAGTTTTAGGTTTCTAATTTGGCATTTGTCCATTAGCCTCTGTGATGCCTGCTAGGACAGGTAATTAATTCTTTTTTTTTTCTGCCTCTTTTGTTTTTGACACTGAAATTTAGGAGATTGTGAAGCCCACTAGGCTCTAGTATTTCCCCAGGACTAACTTTAGACACAAGCTCCTACACTGTGAGTAATAGTCCATGGGAATAGATTCTCTCCTTCCACTGGGTACATGTTTTGCTTTGCCTGCCATCTCTTCAGTGCCAGTTCTGCTTTGTAACCAGCTATGGGTTCTGGAATCATGTCACTGAATGAGCATGAGAACAGATAAAGGGTGTGCATATTGGACTGAAGCTCTGAGAAGAGTAGTGACATTGTACAATTTTTGGCAGAGCAGGGGACTGGCTGTCAGGGGCACGAGTGAAATATTTGGCAGACCTGACAATGGCAACAAGATAATAAATGAGTTTGAGTCCTTTTAGAAGTCACATGTTAAAATTTTTTAAATGTTAGGAGTACGGACCCATTCTTATTTCTTATCTTATCTTCTTATTTGTCTTTGACCACATGTGAGGAATCTATTCATTTGATGGGTTATCAAGTGCTTTTTCTCAAACAAAGTTCACAAACAACACAGATGATTTACATACAGCCTGTAACCGCATTATGTATCTTACTGTGCCAGCTGTAATTCAAATGATATGTTTATATTAATGCTCTTATTCAATGGCAACAGCTCATTCATTTGGACTTGTATGGTGCTCCACATAATCTAAGTCTAATAAATGGATTTAACAATGTGTTGTTATGGAACAAAGAAAATCATATATTCATTGATATGGTGGTTTTCTGGTAAGGAAGGTTGTCCAGGCTGTCAGTGCTGGTTATAAAAAAGGTTATAAAAAAATACAATAATACAATGTCTCATTCATTAATAATTTAAAAAAAATGAATTCATTCTGCTGCTACCTCATCAATAGTTAGAGTAGAGTTACATCATCAATAGAGATTAGTGAGCCTGTTCCAGAAGCAGCCATGCAACCCCAAGCCATGACACTACCTCCACCATGTTTCACAGATGAGCTGGTATGTATTGTATGAGCTTGGATCATAAGCAGATCCTTTCTTTCCCCACACTTTGGCCTTTCCATCACTTTGGTAGAGGTTAATCTTGGTTCCAGAACGTTTGGGGCTCATTTCTGAATTTCTTTGCAAATTCCAATCTGGCTTTCTGATTCTTCCTGCTGATGAGGGGCTGCATCTTGTGGTATGGCCTTGATATTTCTGCCATCGATATCTTTTTCTTTATTTTTCAGGATATTCCAAATTATTGTATTGGCTATGCCCAATGTTTGACTAATGCCTCTGATTAATTTTCCCTCTTTTCTCAGCATCAAAATGGCTTGGTTGTCTCCCATAGACAGCTCTCTAATCTTCATGTTGGCTTATCCTTTTTAACAACAAATGTAGTCTTCACAGGTGAAACTGAAGGCTAAAACCAGGAGTAGATGTTCAGAGTTATTTATTTTTTAAACAATCAATCTAACAGGGCACACCTGGGTAACAAGAAACACCTGTCAGTCACATGTTCTAATATTTTGGCTGGCACACAAACTGGGTGGTCTGATACAAAATGTGCTGTGTTCAATGTGAACGTTGGCATTAATTGGTAGTCGCTGGCAAATCCCTGTGGTAGGTATAAGAGGAATAAAACACTTCAGGAGGTGCTGTTTTAGGAAAAATAGTCCACTTTAGATTGGGACACATCTCACCATCACCTTATTGTGGATTATTTTTCTATGACAGCATACCCCATCATGTTGTATTCCTTACAGAGTAAGTATAAAACATATCTCAAATGTGTATTTGACATATCCTGTGTACTTGCATTCTTACACTCAGAATTCTTGAGAGTTTATTCTTGCATATATAATTTTTTGGAAAGTGCTTTCCAAGGATCAATGTCTGTTCTTCATGTTGTGGGTCAAAGCCCCCCCCAACTCAGGAAAAGCGTTAATGAGTTGAGTCAGGTGACTCAACTAATCAAACACTAAATAAAATGTGTTGTAAGATGTAGATTGAGGGGGCGTGGTCACACATATTGCGCGCGGGTTGTCCGATTACGGAGAGACGCAGAGAGAGAGAGAGAGAGAGAGAGAGATCCAACCTAAGAAACGGAAAGGTGCGAACAAGCCGTATGTTTTCTTCTCTTATTCCACAGCACTCTTATTGCAATTCAGATGTACAGTGGTCCAAACAACTTAAGCGCGCGGAAATGCTGCGTCAGTGACAGGAATCGTTATTTCTGCTCGTGACATTTTGAGGGTTTAAAAGAGCGGACTTTACCGGATTTATCACCTCTTCTAAAGCGAAAGAACAAAAACCCAAACCCACCAACGTTGTGTTTTTATACTCCTGAGATGTTTTTTGTCATAACCCGTTACATGTAAAGGATTTGTTTTGCTCGTATGAGACAGCGCTTAACCCGTCAGAGGAAGTACAGTACTGTACAGCAGGCAGGAAAGATGCCTGGATGAGCCGCACTGTGGATTTAATGTAACCGAGGAAGAGCGCGAGCTAAGCATTGTTTCAAGCTATTCTCCGACTTGTAGGAATGTTGTAAAAGGAGAAAAGGGAGCAGAGGGACTCAGGAAGAGAGAGAGAGGGGTTTCCAAACGCAGAGGATATTATTATGGCTTTCCCTGCGCTCTGGCTCGTCGTGTTCGCCTTCACCAACTTGCGCCTGACTCACGGGAACAACCGCCATGCCGTGTACTGGAACAGCTCCAATATCCAGTAAGTGGGTCACAACACCTTCACCCTTCGCCCAGTTCTCTTCATGTCTTATTCCATTCACTTCCAGTTGTCAGATCTATCTTAGAGTAAGTTGGCTAAATTGTCACCCACACACACACACACACTCACACCTACTCTCTCTCACACACACACACACACACACACACACACACACACAGCACAAATGCACTTGGTCAAATCATAGTTTGCATAAATGAAATAAATTAAATGTACATGACTGAGTGACACAACCGCCCAACCCCAACCACATGTAATAACACTGTAGTGTCCTATATTTTAGTATTTACTATGGTAAACTGTAGTATAATGTAGTATATTATAGTATTTACTACACTTTGTTAATATTTACTACAACATGCTGTAGAATTAACTAGACTGAATTGATAAACTGTAGTAAATACTGTAGTATACTTGTAGTAAATTGTGGTATATTGTAGTATATTATAGTATTTTACTACACTTTGTTAATGTTATACTGCAGCATACTGTAGAAATGACTATAATGAATTGATAAACAGTGTTTTAAATGTTAAGAGCTACTATAGAATATTATGGGATATACTACAAAAGTATACAACAATCCCCTGTGCTGTGAAGGTTGTCACACTTATTGTAGTACAGTACGGTACAGTTGTAGAAAATTTGCTATATGTTAAAATTTTTATATTACTATAGTGGAGTTACCACAACAAATGACTACATATCACTGCAATTTACTATAGAATCTTTACTAAAACACTATAGTGTTTACTACAGGAATTCTACTACATTTTCTATAGTAAATTTACTCTAAAGTACTATAGTATCTTTTCACATGGGCTTCTTCCTCAAGATCCAAGATCTACCTTCCCGCAGGTTTAATCTCCAACCTAATTCGAACACATCATCTAAGGCAATGATTAGATGGTCAGATCTCCAGGAACAGGGTTGGTGGCCACGAATGAAATCCGTGGTTAAATAATTCATATCCTGTATCGCACTCTATCAGGAGTCATTATTGTTTGACTTTTATAGTTTGTCTTTCATTGCACACCCAGACACACACACACACACACACACACACACACACACACACACACACACACACCTGTTGATGGGGGTGAGGGGGGTATATATTTTAGAAAAACCTTGCCTAATACCCATATCAGATCAGAAAAGGAGACGGTGTTTCAATTAATAATAATTAACTATAAATAAAAGATTTCTATCAGTTTTATGTCACATGACCTACCATTGGGCTACAGCCATGATTCACGACCGGACATTTGGGCTGTGTTCGAATATCCCTACAGAAGGCAAAAAGCAGTACGCCAAAGGAGAAGCATGTCCGAATTCTCAGTATTCATAAGGCGAGAAATACCAGGATGACCTACTGTGTCTGCCTAGATTCTGCAGTATGGAACCAGTGGACACTGCGCTACCCCATAAGGCAACAGGACTGACGAGTTTACAGTGCATCCAGAAAGTATTCACAGCGCTTCACTTTTTCCACATTTTGTTATGTTACAGCCTTATTCCAATATGGATTAAATTCATTATTTTCCTCAAAATTCTACAAACAATACCTCATAATTACAACGTGAAAGAAGTTTGTTTGAAATCTTTGCAAATTTATTAAAAATAAAGAACAAAAAAAGCACATGTACATAAGTATTCACAGCCTTTGCCATGACAATCAAAATTGAGCTCAGGTGCATCCTGTTTCCACTGATAATCCCTGAGATGTTTCTACAACTTGATTGGAGTCCACTTGTGGTAAATTCAGTTGATTGGACATGATTTGGAAAGGCACACACCTGTCTATATAAGGTCCAGTTAACAATACATGTCAGAGCACAAACCAAGCCATGAAGTCCAAGGAATTGTCTGTAGACCTCCGAGACAGGATTGTATCGAGGCACAGATCTGGGGAAGGGTACAGAAACATTTCTGCAGCAATGAAGGTCCCAATGAGCACAGTGGCCTCCATCATCCGTAAATGGAAGAAGTTTGGAACCAGCAGGACTCTTAACCTTGGTACTTCCGGTACTTTCGTTACAAACGGTGCTAACGCTACTGCAGAAAAACAAGTACCGACACGTTTTAAG